>NC_040905.2:60239007-60542038 GCF_004126475.2 Phyllostomus discolor
TGCTAATTGACAGTTCCTGTGAAATGGTTCTAATTAAAGTCAATATGTCTTTTTCAATTAAAAGGAAATTAAGAATATACTAATATACATTAACAACTTAATCTGACTTCAATATCCCATACATCAGCTTCCCCCCCGCAACATTACTGGAGAACCATCTGACATGAATCATCTACTGTTTGCTTATGCTATCTCATTATTACTTCACACGAGCATAGGAGTAGTATATGTCCCCTTGAGGATGAGGATAACCTGCACAGGCTTTAATTTTCAGAACTTCCAACTCTTAAGTTCATTAAAAATAAACCCAGCGTTTTGAATTTCAAAAATGGACATTTGTAATAAAAATCTTTGCTAACTAAAAACAAAGACAAGTGTTCTTAATTAGTCAGTCCTTTTACTATAGGCCTTAGAGGTAATTGCATACTGCTGGAAAGAAGGCTGGACTATGTTTTAATCATTTGTCTTGATTCAAAGCAAAGCTTAGAATTTGAACAATATACAACAGAAAACATCTTTCAAATCATGTTCTGTTCCCCAGGTGAAACTTTGGGAAATCTCAGGTGGGAATCTCTTTGCTTTGTATATATAACAGGAAAATAGAAAGTAAGATTGCTTAAATGCCAGCACTAACAGAAGGCCCATCATATTCACTGAAAATGTAGCATTAGAGAAACTGTTTATAGCAACATTATTAAATATTCAAATATACATTACCAAAACTATTGTGTTAGCAATTTTAATGCTAGTGAAAGTAATATTAAACTCAAGCATCAGCATTAACATCACATGCAGAACCATGGAAAAGATTAAAACTATTTGTTTCTTAGTAGATGATTATAATTTATACATTTTAATTATAATAAAATTTTTAAAGAAAGCTTTTATACTATCAATATACCATAAGCAATACTTTCATATGATATCTTATATTTCTATATGAATTCCATCACAACTGCTTTTTCCAGAGTTTAAAATTCAACCATAAAGTGTGGCTACTTATAGGAATAGAAAATTATTTTACTTAATTTCACCAAAACCTACTTATTCATGTTCAATATTGAATAAAGAAAAAGGTAAACAAGTCATTTCCAGTTTTCCAGTTTTATTCACTTACATTTTTAAGAGATTAAATTTGCTTTCACCTGTAGCATTTTGCATATATGTGAGAGAGACAGCCAATAAACTGAAGATCTCTCATGAAAAGCATTTAATCCCAAAGGTACACTATTGTTCTTTTCTGAGTAGTTACCAAAAACTTTAATAAAAATCATCTTACATGGGACTCAAAAAGCAGCTGAAATCCAGTGAATTTCTAGAATGAGTAAACATATATTAATCTACATTCAAAAAAGCACCTCCTTACAATTCAAAATATAATCAGACTCAATAGTCATAATGCAGTGCTACTTATCACCATGTGGAGCCCCTAGTTTAATTTTCAATCCTAGGATCTTGCTCCTTGAGCTGGCATAGGCTGGAAATACTGCAGTAACAGTGTGTACTCAGCTTTTTAAAATAAGAGAGAAGCCCATCCAGCAACTTTTCTGTCCAATTAAAGAGCATTGTCTATAGCAGGCCTGCACAACATAAGGCCTGCAGACTGAACATAACCATAAAGCAATTGTTCATGGCCCACCCACAGATTTCAGAGGGTGGAGCAAGTAGGAAGACAGACAATATGGCACCCCTGTCAGCAATAAGAGATAAGGCTGGTCTACAGACTCCGCCCCTGAGGTCACATGTTATAATGACAATACTATACATCTACACTCAGGATGAAAGTCAATGTGGTCTGTCAACACTTACAACAGAGTCATTTACTCTACCAATGTTGGATTAGTATAAAACTCCCTAAAGAAAAGGAACAATATTGAACTGAAACTAGGAAAACTTTGTGCCATTCACCTGACAGTTTATACTCTTTCAGCAATCAATAAATATTTATTAATACCCTTCTTTCTTTCTTTTTATGGCATTTTTTAATTGTTGTCCAAGTACAATTGCCTCCATTTCCCCCAACAACTCACCCTCCACCCCACTGACCCCTACCTCCCACCCTTGATTCTACACCCCTCTAGCTTTGTCGATGTGTCCTTTATACATGTTCCTTGATGACCCTTCCCCTTTTTCCTCCTGTTATCCCCTCCCCACACCCCTCTGGTTACTGTTAGCTTGTTCTTTACTTCAGTGTCTCTGGTTATATTTTGTTTGCTTGTTTGTTTTGTTGATTAGGTTCCACTCATTTACACAATGGAATACTATGCATTAGAAAGAAAGTAGAAGCTCCTGCCCTTCATGACAGCATGGATGGATCTGGAGAGCATTATGCTAAGTGAAATAAGCCAGGCAGTGAAATACAAATACCACATGATCTTACCTATAGGTGGAACATAGTCACCTATTTATTAATAATCTTCATGGTTTATATTTTCTGTAAGAACTTGTTTTTATCTTTCACTTGCCCCTGTCATTCAATTATAAATGGGTAATCATGAAACGTATTGTCCAAACTGGAACACTTTTCATAACAAACATGCAAAGGAGAGGTATGGAAGTGCAAAGTATGAAGGTCTAGAGTCAATCCCTCCAACAAAACAACCATTGAGGCTAGTAAGAACTGTTAGAATCAATTACTCCAGAAATCTGGAGTCTAGTTGAACACTTGTAGCATACATGAGAGTGTTTGACAAAGAAAAAGACTGGTAAATTTTCATGAACTTCCACATTACACATAGCAGCCACAATCCTCAAGCCCCACTGAAAGTAACCATACAGACAATGCCTGGTCCTGATGTACTTTTTCCGGCATCAGGGTGGACAATGGGAATCTTTCCAAAGTTCTGTATTTTGATCTACCTGGAAGTTTGCTAATACGCCAGCACGGAACCTGGTCATTGGTTCAAACCTACAAGGTTGAAGCAGATTCACCAGCATTGTTTAAGGAAGTTAAAGAATCAGAACACCCTTTTTAATATATTTTTCTCTTATTGGGTCCAGGCATTTAAGGAGATCTCTATCAAGTCACTGGCTGACCACTGGAAAAAACACATATATATTGCAGTGACCACACATGACAAGGAATATAGTCTTTGCAAAAAAAAAAAATTGGTAAATTCATTAAACAAATGCAGTCTTCATCAAGTAACAACAGCAGCCCATGGTGTAATGGACAGAATCCAACTTCCAGAATTACATTACAATATTAAAAGCGTCCATATCTCAACAAGAAAATTAAAACACATGTGAAAAATAGAGGAAAGACTGACTCATTCATAAGAAAACAAAAAAGAAATCAACAGAAACCATCCAGAAGAAGCCCAAACATTGAACTTAATAGATAAGAACTTTAAATTACTATCTTGGACTTCTGACCAAGGTGGAGACATAGGTAGATACACTTTGCCTCCTTGAAAACCAAAAGGAGGACAACAAACAATTTTAAAACAAAAAACAATCAGAACTTCCAGAAAATCTAACTGTATGGAAGTCCAACAACCAAGGATTTAAAGAAACATTCATCCAGATTCATAAGAGGGGCAGAGACAGGCAGGGCAGAGAAGATACACAGCAAGCCAATGGGTGAAGGAATGGGCAGGTGAGGCAGTGGCTGGCAATCCCACATTTGTGTGTGGATAGATCAGAAACAACAACTGGGGAGCCAGACAGACCGTGCAACCCAGGGTTCCGGCACAGGTAAAGAAAGCCTCAAAACCTCTGGCTCTAAAAACCCACAGGGGTTGCAGTGGGGGGAGAAACTCCCAGCCTCATATGAGAGTTCATTGGAGAGACCCACAGGGTCCTAGAACATACACAAACCCATCCCCCTGGGAATCAGCACCAGAAAGGCCCAATTTGCTTGGGGTAGCAGGGGAAGTGACTGAAGAACAGCCAGGAGCTGAGCAAATGGCATTGTTCGCTTTCTGACCACTCTCCCACCTACAGAGACACAATGCAGTTAACATAGTTGCCCCACCCTGGTGAATACCTAAAGCTCTGCCCCTTACTACATAATAGGCACTCTGAGACAAAAAAAAAAAAGGCTCAAATTAAACAACAGATCAACACTCCAGAAAAACAACTAAGCAATGAAGAGATAGCCAAAAACACTGGTAATCAGGATGCTCACAGAAATGATTGAGTATGGTCACAAAACAGAGGAAAGGGGAAGGCTATGCAAACTGAAATAAAGAAAAATGTACAAGGAACCAACAGTGACTAAATAAAACCAGGGAATAAAACCAGGACTCAAATCAATGATTTGGGACAGAAGGAAAAAATAGTCATTCAACCAGAACAGAGTGAAGAAACACAAACTCAAAAGAATGAGGAGAGGCTTAGGAGCCTCCAGAACAACTTTCAATATGCCAACATCTAAATCACAGAAGGAAAAGAGGAAGAGCAAGAAATTGAAAACACATTAGAAAAAGCAATGAAGGAGAACTTCCCCAATCTGGTGAAGGATATAGACACCTATGAAGTCTAGAAAGCTCAGAGTCCCATAGAAGTTGAACATAAGGAAGCACACACCAAGCAAGGCACATCATAATTACATTACCCAAGATGAAAGAGAGAGAGTCT
The DNA here is from genome assembly GCF_004126475.2 of Phyllostomus discolor. Taxonomy (NCBI): domain Eukaryota; kingdom Metazoa; phylum Chordata; class Mammalia; order Chiroptera; family Phyllostomidae; genus Phyllostomus; species Phyllostomus discolor. Next base: position 60,243,589 of record NC_040905.2, read on the forward strand.
CAAAAGCAGCAAGAGAAAAGGAGACAGTTACCTACAAAGGAGTTCCCATTAAACTATCAGCTAATTTCTCAAAAGAAACCTTACAGGCAAGAAGGGCCTGAAAACAAGTATTCAAAGTCATGAAAGGGAAGGACCTACATCCAAGATTACTCTATCCAGGAAAGATATCATTTAGAATGGAAGGGCAGATAAAGTGCTTCCCAGATAAGGTCAAATTAAAGGAGTTCATCATCACCAAGCCCCTATTGACATGTTAAAGGGACTTATCTAAGAAAAAGAAGATCAGAACTATGAAGAGTAAAATGACAACAAACTCACAACTATCAATAACTGAACCTAAAAAAACAAAAACAAACTAAGCAAAGAACTAGAATAGGAACAGGATCACAGAAATGGAGATCACATGGAGGGTTATTGGTAGGGAGGGGGAGAGGGAGGAGAATGGGAGGAAAGGTACAAGGAATGAGAAGCATAAACAGTAGGCACAAAATAGGCGGAAGTTAATAATAGTATAGGAAATGAAGAAGTCAAAGAACTTATATGTATGTCCCATGAACATGAACTAAGAGGGGATGTAGAATGCTGTTGGGAGGAGGGTTGCAGGGCAGAGGGAAATAAATGGGAGAAAAAAATGGAACAACTGTAATAGCATAATCAATAAAATATACTTTAAAAAGTAAAAATAAATTACTGTCTTAAATATGATCAAAGAGCTAAAGAATACCATGGAGAGGGGACTAAAGGAAATTAGGTAAACTATGTATGGAAAAAGTAAAAATTGTCAACAAAGAGAAGAAATGACTTAAAAGATTAATGTGGAAATAATGGAGTTCAAAAGTACAATAAGTAGCCCTGGCTTATGTGGCTCAGTGGATTGAGTGCCAGCCTGCAAACCAAAAGTTGGCAGGCTCAATTCCTGGTCCGGGCACATGCCTGGGTTGCGGGCCAAGTCCCTGGTTGGGAGCGTGTGAGAGGCATCGATGTTTCTCTTCCTCCCTTTCTCCATCCCTACCCCTCTGTCTAAAAATAAATAATTTTTTAAAGTACAATAAATAAAATTTTAAATTCACAAAAGGTGTTCAGCAGCAGATATAAGCAGGGAAAAAAGAATAATCAAATCTGAACATAGGGGAATTGTAACTGCTTGGTCTGAAGAACAGAAAAAAAAACAAAGAAAGAAAATAAATAGGGCTAAGAGACTTGTGAGAAACCATCAAACATACCAATTTTAGGTGTCTCAAAAGGAGAAGAGAGTGAAAAAGAGGCAAAAAATTTTTTGAAGAAATATTGTTCAAAAACTTATCAAATTTGATAAAATATATGAATATACACATCCTCAATTCCCAAAACATTTCAAATAGAACAAACTCAATGGACCCTACAGCACAACCCATTATTTTCAACCTGTTTAAAGACAAAGAGAGGTTCTTGTAAGCAGCATAAGACAGCAATTCATCACAAATAAGGCATCCTCTAAAAACTAAACAGCCTGTCTTTCATCAGAAAACACAGAAGCCAAATTTGAAGAACTGAAAGAAAAAGGCAAAGGAAAGCAATTCTCAATTCAGCAAAATGCTCCGTCAAAACTAAAAAAAAAAAAAATTTATGACATTACCACATAAACAAAAGCTAAACAAATTTACTACTAGCAGATCTTCTCTATAATGCTAAAGGGTAATTTTTTAAAAAAGAGAGAGAAATGCTAAAGGAAATTGATTAGGCCGAAATGAAAAGATACCAGATAGCAACTCAAAGGCATAAAAAGATCACTTGTAAAGGTAACTACATAGGTAAACGTAAAACCTAGTGTTTATTGTCCCTGGCTAGTGTAGCTCAGTGGATTGAGCATAGACCTATGAAGCAAAGGGTTGCAGGTTTGATTACCAGTCAGGTCACATGCCTGGGTTGCAGGCCAGGTCCCCAGTAGGGGACACATGAGAGGCAACCACACATTGATGTTTCTTGCCCTCTCTTTCTCCTTCCATTATCCTTCTCTCTAAAAATAAAATAAATAAAATCTTAAAAAAATTAGTGTTATTGCATTTTTGGCATGTAATACCTCTTTTTATTTACTAAACCATTTAAACGATAAATGCATAAAACAATAATTATAAATTTATGTCAATGGAATACAATGCATAAAAGTGCAATTTTTGACAATAACACCATAAAGTGGAGGATGGAGCCAGATAGGAATACAGTTACTGTATGCTATTGAAGATTAAGTTGGAACCAATTCAAACTAGATTTTTATAAACTTAGGATGTCCTATGTACAAAGTTTCTGGTATCTTGTCTTCTTCAATAAATGTCTCTATATTTCTTATTACATGTATCCAGCCAAGACAATTATTTCTCAGTCCCCTTCAAAGTAGGCACCTTGGACTTCACACAGTTCTTCCAAATGCCATCAGCTGCCCTGTCATATTTTCCTAAATCTCATGAATGGTATGAAATCTCTTCCCCTTTAAAGGTGATTTTAGTTTGGGGAAAAGTCAGAATTGCAGGGTACCAGATCTGGGCTGTAGGTGGGCTGAGTCACCTGAGTGATTTGATGTTTCACCAAAACACTCTGCATGAGATGTGATGCATGAGTATTGTCATGATGAAGCTGCCAATCACCAGTAACCCATAGCTGTGAACTTCTGAATCATCCATATAGTTTTTGCAGAGGAATGCCCAAGCTTAACACAAAATTTAATGCAGATTCATTGCTCTACTCACTCAGTCATTTTGAATGCAATGACCGCAAAGTACACATGTTCACTCAGTGGCATCTACCACCCACACTGACTAGTACAATGAAGTTGTCATTGTTCATGCATGTACATTTCAGTGCACTCTTCTTAGCTGACAGGTTACATCGATGTCACACAAACCTTTCATATTATATTAACAATATCTTGACTTTTTCCATACACACCTCATGTGTTAGGTCAAAAAACAATTCTCAAATTTAAAAATATCTAAATCATATGAAGTATCTTCTCTGACCATGATGGAATAGAGGTAGAAATCAACAACAAAAGAAAAATTGAAAAACTCTCAAATACATGGATATTAAATAGCACACTCTCAAGCATACAATAGACCAAGAAAGGAATCACAAGGGACATTTATACTTTGAGATAAATACAAATAAAAATACAACGTACCAAAATTTATAGTATGCAGAAGCTCTGAGGGAAATTTATAGTTGTAAATACCCACATTAAAAAAGATCTCAAATCAACAACCCAACTTCACATCTTAAGGAACTTAAAAAGGAAGAGCAAACTGAACCCAAAGTCAGTACTGTAGAGGAGGAAAATAATAAAGGTTATAGGAAAGATAAACAAAATAGAGAAGAGAAAAGTAATAGAAAAAATTAATGAAACTAAAAGTTGGTCTTTGATAAAAAAAAATCAACAAAAATAAGAAACTTTTAGCTAGACTGAGGGAAAAATAGAAAGAAGACAAAAAAACTAAAATAAAAGTTGAAGCAGGGACATTACTACTGATCTTATAGATATCAACGGAATTATAAGAAATACTATGAAAAATTGACACCAACCAATTGGACAACCTAGATAAAATGGACAAATTTCTAGGAATACACAAATTAGCAAAAGTGACTCAAGGAAAAGTAGAAAAATCTTAACAGACCTATAACAAGTAAAGAGATTGAGTGAATTAATAAACATCTTTCAACTAAAAAACAAATAAAGACCATGTGGCTTCAGTGATGAATGCTATCAAACATTTAAAGAAGAGCCCTTGCTGGTGTGGCTCAGTGGATTGAGTGCCAGCTTGTGAACCAAAAAGTCACTGGTTCAATTCCCAATCAGGGCAAATGCCTGGGTTGCAGGCCAGGTCCCCATTTGGAAGCATGATGTGTCTTCATATCAATGTTTCTCTCCCTATCTTTCTCCCTCCCTTTTGATCTCTCTAAAAATAAATACACAAAATAAAGAAGAATTTACACCATTTCTTCTCAAACTCTTCCAAAACAACAGAGAGAGAACACTTTATAACACATTTTATGAGTTCACCGTTATTAACCTGATATCAAAGCCAGACAGATACCATAGGAAAACTAAAGTCCAATGTCTCTTATGAATATGTACATAAAATTTCTCAACAAAATACTAGCAAACCAAATCCAACAGCATATAAAAAATAGTAAACACCATAACCAGGTGGGACTTAACTTGGGAATGCAATGGTAATGCAACAAATGAAAATCAATCAACATAGTACATACCACATTAATAGAATGAAGGAAAGAACTATAAGATCATCTCAATATATGCAGAAGAAGCATTTGACAAACTTCTACAACCTCTCATTATAAAAACACTCACAAACTAGGATCTAAGAGAACTTCCTTAACATAATAAAGGGCATTTATAAGAAAAACCCAGTTAGCATCATATGCAATAGTGAAAGAATGAAAGCTTTCCCTAAAATCAGGAACAAGACAAGAATGTCTGCTTTGACATCTGGTACTCAACACTACAGACAGTTCTAGTCAGAGCAATTAGTCGAGAAAAAAGATAAAATGTACCCAAATTGATGATGATTTTTAGAAGTAGGAAGAAGTAAAACTGTATTTGCAGTTTTACTAGAAAAAAGCTACTAGAAATAAAAAGTGAATTCAGTAAAATTGCAGGGGATAAGAGCAACAAAAAAGTCAGTTGTGTTTATAGCAGCAATAAACAATCTGAAAAGAAAATTAAGAAAACAATTCCATTCACAACAGAATTCAAAAAAAGAAAATATCAAGGAATAAATTTAACCAAGAAGGTGAAAGATATCCATTGAAAACTAGAAAGCATGGCTAACAGAAATTTAAGAATACTTAAGTAACCACAAATGTATCCCATGTTCATGAATTAGAAGATAATTTTTTTATCCTCAAACAAGGAAATTTTTTCATTGCTTTTAGAGAGAAAGGAAGGGAAGAAGAGAGGGAGAGAAGGAAGGAAGGGAGAGGGTAGAGAGAGAGAGAATATGAGAATGTGAGAGAGAAACATCCACTGGCTACCTTCTCACACACATCCTGACCAGGGATCGAACCTTCAACCTGGGTAATGTGCCTTCAATGGGAATTGAATCTGTGACCTTTTGGTCTACTGAAATATACTCCAACCAACTGAGCCACACCAGTTAGGGCAGAAGACTTAACATTATTAAAATAACAATACTCCACAAAGTGAACTACAGTTCCTTAAAATACATGGAATTGCAAGGGACCTCAAATAGCCAAAAAAATATTGAAAATGTTAAACAAAATTCAAAGATTCACATTTCCCAATTTTAAAACTTACTACAAAGCTACAGTAACCAAAACAATGTGATACTGGCATTAGAACAGATATAGAAACCAATAGAATAGAATTGAGAATCTAAAAATAAACCAGGTCATCTATGACCAATTGATTTTTGACAAGACCATTCATCAGGGAAAGAAGAATTTCTTCAACAAATGGTGCAGGAACAAATAGATAACTGCATATATCATACAAATAATAAAGTTGAACTTGTATATTCTTATACAAAATTAATTTAAAATAATGACCTAAATATAGGATTAAAAACTATAGAACTATCAGAAGAAGATGCAGAGGTAATCTTGTTACCCTCAGTTTTGGTGATGAATTCTTAAATTTGACACCAAAATCTTTTACTGCATGAGCAAAAAAAGTCAAAATAGACAAACTGGTCTTCATAATTAAAATCTTCTGCACATTAAAGAACATTATCAAAAGTATGAAGGAATAACTTACAGAAAGGAAGAAAAATTTTGTAAGTCAAATATCTGATAAAGGACTAATACTCAGAATATATAAAGAACCCTGATGACTCAACAAACAACCCAAAGAAAAAAAGGGCAAAGCACTTAAACAGACATTCCTCCAAAGATTACATATAGCCAAACAAGTACATTAAAAGACTTCAACATCACTAGTCATTAGGAAAATGCACAATAAGAAAACACTTCATACTCACTAGGAAAGTGTTAATCAAAAAAATTTAAAAGTAAGTGTTGGCAAGGACATAGAGGACTAGAAACCCTTGTATATTGCTGGTAGGCATGTTAAATAGCACAGGTGCTGTGGAAAACAATTTGGCTGTTGTTCAAAAAGTTAAACACAGAATTACAGTATGACTCAGAAATTCTGCTCCTAGGTATATATTTAAGAAAAACGAAAACATATGTCCACACAGAAACTTGTACATGAATGTTTACAGTGGCATTATTCATAATAGCCAAAAGATAAAAATGCCCAAATCTCATCAGTGGATAAATGAATGAAGACATTTGGACATGTATGTGTTGTGTTTGTGTATATATAAAATACAAATAGTGAGAACCTCCAAAATTCTAAGATGCAAGCCTTAAAAGTGCACAGTTCCTATAATAAAATGTAAATGTTTACAGACTTTTCACCAAGAGACAGGAGAATCTAGACCATGGAATGAAGGTAAGTTAAGGCTTCTAGGGTAATACCTACCCTTTTATTCTATTTGGAAATAATGATTTATTCACAAAGTTTTTAATCTCTAATGTATAACTACATGTACTATATGACATTTTATAATAACTAGTTATAACTAAATATAAATTATTTTGGAAATATTCTCCTCAAGCAAATTTTCTGAAAGTATTTTATAACTTTTAAACCAGGAAAAGAGCCCTGGCTGGCATAGCTCAGTGGATTGAGCATGGGCTGTGAACCAGGCATTGCAGGTTTGATTCCCAGTCAGGGCACATGCCTAGGTTGCAGGCCATGGCCCCCAGCAACCGCACATTGATATTTCTCTCTCTCTCTCTCTCTCCCCCTTCCCTCTCTAAAAATAAATAAATAAAATTTTAAAAAAACAAGAAAAGAATGTTTTGGGGATATTTTAAACTAAATACAGTATATAGTTCTAAAAACTATTATACAGTATAAATGGTATTAATGATAAACATCATGACTATGATCTAAACAGAAAGAAGTCAATATCCCCTTGTTGAAAGATTAGAAGAGGAAAAATGACCAAGACCAAGTATCCATTTTTCAAATATTATTTGGTATCCCCAAAAGTTACTAAAAATCAAAGTGAAACAAACAAATAGAAACTCTAAATTCATTTATTCATTCATAGCCAGTAATATGGAATAAACACAAAACCTGTATTTTATCTTTGTCTTAATATAAATAATTAGCAAAACATTCTGTCTATGCCTTGCTTTGCTCAAGCAGGATTGTCTGTGAGAGAAAAAACTGCTGGTTTGTTCATGCTAGCTAAGCCCATCCTATAATAGTAGAGTCTGAGTAATATATATTTTCATAAAAAGTCTATTTAAGAAATCAGAATTTGGCAGAAGAAGACTTGACTTTGGGTGGTAAGCACACCATAGAATACTTTTTAGAATTGCTTTTATGTACTTCAGCTATTATTACCTTCTCTTTCTACTATGTCTTCCTACTTTAAGTATTCTGAAATAGGCATCTTCTTTTAATATGGGCATTATGGAAACTCTATGCCCTGCTAAACACATAAACATGTTTTCTACATTTATGTGTTGATAAATTAAAAACAGAAATACAGGTGTTTTTAAAAGTCCTTCTGAGACAGATTATGATAGATAGATAGATAAATAGATGATAGATAGATAGATAGATAGATAGTAGATAGATAAAATAGATGATGATGATAGATAGGCAGACAGACAGATAGATGGATAGATGTTAGATAATCTCTCTGGCTTTGCCATATCAAGTAATTATTCCCAGGCATTATTAATTTACATACCATGACTTTTGTGATATTTTTCTCTTGTTGTTCTTATTAATTGAATATTCATCTTTGGTATCTCAAAACACAATAACTTTTTGTGTTATAATTCTGATCCTTTTATAGGATTCAAGATCCCCACATGCATGATAAAGGGACAGTCTCTTCTTTGCTAGCAAAAGAAAGATAAATTATGTGTAGGTACATAAGTCATTTTCTAAGTATTTGATTTATTTAGTTTCCTGTTTACTGTAAAAACACATATCTCAATTAAATGGTACAGATTTTTAATAAGGCAGCTAACATACTACATGAGAAAAAAACCAATGACTCTGAAATACTCTGTCCAAGTAAATAGACTTCTAAAATACAGTCCTTTCTTAATTTTTTTGCTATATATTCAGTAGGGTACTTTTTAAAAAGATAATTCATATAATTTTTTTGCATACTTCAGTGATTAGTAATAACTTTATCTAGTTATTTCCATAGACTGTGATAGACACCAAATAACTCAAAAGCCAGCTTTCTGGTTGAGTTTCTATTAATGCAAAGTGCAGGGTGTGCATGAAGAATGATGAAGCAGGAAATGACTTGGATAGCAATGGAGATATTATGCTGTGTTTGTTTAAGTTGCTGTGTGAAAGGCAAACCTTCCCACTTCCCTCATCACCAGAGCTGTGAATAAAACTCCGGCTGCCTGAAACCAAATATAAGGTTGTATTCTCTTCATCCACCTGTCAATCTTTCAACTGGTTGGTTTACAGGTCTGAGGAAAGACATGTTCCTACTTTAAACATGTGGATGAAAGATCCTGCTTTGGCAAATTCAGTTAGATGACAAATTGAGCTTTTTCTCTTGGTTCCACATCACTGTGGAGCAATGACAACTAGAGGACCTTAGAATGTAATCTTGTCAAACACTGTTTTTACTTATTAATTGATGTGTGTTTTATCATTTCTATCTATAAACTCATATTTTAAATGTATATACATACACAAGTACACTTAACGTAATACATATTTATAAATCTAAGTTTATGTAACTTTGACAGAAATGACATCAATATGTAAAGAAACTGATGGCAAATGTCCTTGCCTGAAATATCAGAAAAACTCCACATTAAGATTCTCATTAGCTTTACCACATTCCTCATGTTTTTACTACATATGTCAGTAAATGTCTGCACTGTATGTCTCTCATAATTTGAATCAAGGGTCAATTAGAAAACATTTTACCTTTAAGTTTTCTGAACAATGCACAAGTTTCAATAGAATGTATGCCATTTTTTGCACTTAAATTTGCTAAGTGCTCTTTTTAAAAACAACTAAATAAGTATGCTTTGAAGTTTCTTTAAAAGTAATTCCTATAGCAAAAAAGAAAACTATAATATCTTCTGGGGTAGCCTGAAAATTAAATTCCCATAAAGCCACTTAAAGTGGTCTAAAGAAAGATTTAATACTCTTTATTGAAACATTATACATATGAGTTAAAGGCTAACAAAAATAAGAATGAATGAAATTACTATTATTTTTACCACTTAAGAAACTCAAAATGGTTGAAACAATTTTTCTCATACTTTTTTCAAAATTCTTGCTGCTGCTCAAAGTTACAAGTAAGTCTATCATCCTCAAAAAAAGAATTTTTATAAAAGCCTCTACAAGGGACCTGAAGATTTAACTATAACTTGTATATTTCCAAGCTATTTACTACATTTTAACATTTCCTCCATATTTTAACTTGCAAAAATGCACAACAAAAAATTTTCCTGAAATATATGAGATACAAAAGTTCCTTTTAGTGGCATGCCAATAGCAGGTAAAGTTTAAATGCAATGCCCAAAGAGAGGTTACCTGCACTGCCCAAAGAGGGGTGTGAAAGAAAGTAATAGGGAAGTTACAAGTTAGAGGGCAGCATAAGTGAAATAAAGATATTGAACCATACAGGAATGAATGTCATTGGATAAAGGCTCTTCAAAGATTCAAAAAAAAATACCCCTGAATTGTGTGGTGCAGTGGGTTCGGCATCATCCAGCAATCCAAAAGGTCACTGGTTCAAGTCCCAGTCAGGGCACATGCCTGGTTCGCAGGCCAGGTCTCACAGTTGAGAATGTGCGGAAGGCAAATGATTGATGTTTCTCTGGCATACTGAGGTTTCTCCTCTCTCTAAAAATAAATAAATAAATAAATAAATAAATAGCTTTTTAAAAAAGACTTAATAAAGAACAAACTGATGGTGACCAGAAGGGAGAGAGAAGGGGGATACATGGGGGAGAAGGGGAAGGCATAAGCAAAGGAACATGAATAGAGGACTCATAGGCACAGACAACGGGTGAGGAATGACTATGGGAGTGGCAGGTAATGGGACTGGGGTGAGCAATGTGGAAAAAGGCAGGACAATTGTAACAAAACAACAATAAATTTTTTAAAAGACAAAAAGAAGACTTAAAAAATACCCTAAACCAAAAGTCTGCACTAGTGCCCACAAATTATAATTGGGTAATTTTTTCTATTTTACTAAAAAGACTTTATATTCACTATAACGTTGTCTATAAGCCTTGTGACTTTATATATTGCCCTTTTGAAAAAGCACTAAGATTAATTTACCTGGGTTCCCTATGTAAGCTTTTCTTTGATTAAAAGAAAGATGGTGGGGGTTCTGGCCAAGATGGAGGCATACATAGAAACCCTTCACTTCCTTACACAACCAAAAGGAGGATAACAACCAATCTAAAATCAATGAACAACCAAATGTGCCAGAAAATCAAACTGCATGGAACTCTGACAACCAAGGAATTAAAGAAAAAGTCAACCAGGCCAACCAGACCAACCACACCAGTAAGACAGGCTGAGGGAGAGAACCTGAGGCAAGGTGATGGACTGTGCCTGCAGGCTGGCTGAAAGGACCTACAGCAAGTTGGCAGACCAGACTGAAGTATGCATGGGGCTGACTGAACGGGAAACTGAGACTCAGAGCTGACTGTGGACTGTGGCAGGGGTTGCCACAGTGGGAGAAACTCCCAGTCTCACATCAGGGTTTATTGGAAAGTAGGGTTAGAGCTGAGCAGGTGAGCCACACTGTTCCTTCTCTGGCCCCTCCCCCAGAAGCAGCGCCACAGCACAGCAAAGAGGGTTGCCCTGCCCTGGTGAATACCTAAGGCCCCACCCCCTTACAACTTAATAGGTGCGAGACAAAAAAATACAGCCCAAATGAAAGAACAGAGCAAAACTCCAGAAAGAGAGCTAAGTGATGAGGAGATAGCCAATCTATCTGATGCAGAGTTCAAAGCCCTGGTAATCAAAATGCTCAGAGAACTGATTGAGCTCGGTCGCAAAATGAAAGAACAAATGAAGGATACCCAAAGTGAAATATTGAGGGAACCAACAGAGACAAGAAGGAAACCAGGACTCAAAGCAACAATTTGGAACAAAAGAAAGAAAGAAACATCCAACCTGAACACAATGAAGAAACAAGAATTCAAAAAGATGAAGAGAGGCTTAAGAACTTCTGGGACAACTTTAAATGTTCCAATGTCTGAATTATAGGGGTGCCAGAAGGAGAACAACAGCAAGAAATTGAACATTTATTTGAACAAATAATGAAGGAAAACGTCCCCAATCTGACAAAGGAAACAGACTTCCAGGAAGTCCAGGAAGCCCAGAGAGTCCCAAAGAAGTTGGACCCAAAGAGGAACACACCAAGGCACATCATCATTAAGTTACCCAAGATTAAAGATAAAGAGAGAATCCTAAAAGAAGCAAGGGGAAAGGAGACAACTACCTACAAAGGAGTTTCCATAAGACTATCAGCTGACTTCTCAAAAGAAATCTTACAGGCAAGAAGGGGCTGAAAAGAAGTATTTGAAGTCATAAAAATCAAGGACCTACATCCAAGATTACTCTATCCAGCAAGGTATCATTTAGAATGGAAGGGCAGATAAAGTGCTTCCCAGATAAGGTAAAGTCAGAGTAGTTGATGGTCACCAAGCCCTTATTATATGAAATGTTAAAGGGACTTATCTAAGAAATTGAAGAAGATCAAAAACTATGAACAGTAAAATGACAACAAACTCACAACTATCAACAAATGAACCTAAATAAAAGAAAAACAACAATAACAAAAAAACTAAGGAACAACCAGAACAAGAACAGAATCAGAGAAACGGACATCCCATGGAGGATTTTCAGTGGGGAGGGGGAGGGGAGGAATAGGGGGAAAAGGTACAGAGAATAAGAAGCATAACTGGTAGGCATAAAATAGATGCAGAGAGGCCAAAAATGTTATAGGAAACAGAGAATCAAAGAACTTTTATGTACAACCCATGGACATGAACTAAGGGGAGGAATGCTGGAGGGTTGCGGGGTGCAGGATGGAGGGGGATAAAGGGGAAAAATTGGGACAATTGTAATAACATAATCAATAAAATATACTTTAAAAAAGACACCAGCAAAATTGACCCTTTGTAACTTAAATGGCTATATTTGCAACTATAATATAAATGTGAGGTTTTGTAATAGTTTCAGGTAATAAACCTTTTTAAATGCATAGGTGGGAATGCAAAAAGTAATGGTCAAAATATAACATTACACCATCAGTTCAAGGTTCACCCAAGGAAAAAAAAGAGAGAGAGAGAGAAAGATGGCCCTATCTGGTATGGCTCAGTGGATTGAGTGGCAACCTGCAAATGAAAGGGTCACTGGTTCGATTACTACTCTAGGGCATATGCCTGGGCTGCAGCCTAGGTCCCCAGTAGGGGTGCAGGACAGGCAACTACATATTGATGTTTCTCTCCCCGTCTTTTTCCCTCCATTCCCCTCTCTAAAATAAATTTTAAAAATATTTTTTAAATGTTTTTAAAAATTTAGAAAGATGAAAAAAGGAAAATAAGCATGACAGAAAGGAGAAAAAAGAAGAGAATGTACTGAAAAGCATCTCAAAATGACTACTGTAGAAGCTCAATAATCTTTTCAGTTAAGAAAGGGGGAAAGGTTTAGCAGAAAATGTCATAATTCAAGTTGCAAGATAGATCTTATAAAACTGTTTCATATGTGTGAATGTGTCTGTGTTCCTTCAACCAGTTAATTATAGGAAAGGGATGACAAACATGGGTGACAGAAATAAATGCTGTTGATCTATTTCTGGCAACATGACAAAGTGAACTGTTCCTGCTTTAAACAAAAAGAAATGCTGGATAAAATACAAACAAAAAATTAATATGTAGCTTAGAAATACCCAGCCTCCAGAAGCAAACAGAGAATTCAAACCCAGAGTAACAGGAGTATAAGCTGACAGCAATGACAACTTAGGAAACTTTACAGAATAGAAAAAGAACCTAAGAGCTGGTAGCTAACGTGTTAATGTCCATATGTAGGGGCAGAATATAGGGTTTGGGACCCACATAAGTAGGAGAGTTAGAATGAAATAACTGAGATACTGGAGTAAAAATTTCAGATAATCAAAAGATTGCTTGTGCCATAAAAAAAAGTGTTAAAAATAAAAACAAAATCTCTGCTCACAGAAGAGCAGCAAGGAAGCAAGGAAGAGCAGCAAGGAAGCTGGTTCTCTGTCAAAAGCTTTAGGTAGGAAAAAAGTTTCCCATGAATGACTAAAACTTGAAGATAGGTTTGGGCTCTAAATTTACATTACATGCATGGTATAGTAATTCCATACTAGATTTAAAAACAAATCCTAATAAGGAATTTTTATATACTATCATGGTATGATCTCCAGAAAATATTAAATGATAAAATATGGGTGACAGGCCCAATGTAAATAGTATGCATGTGTTCAGGAAAGAAAATAGAAATATATAAGCACACATACTTGGTTCCATTAAAAAAACACACACACACAAAGGAGAGATACCTTAAAAACTAATTAAATTACTGCCTGTGGGAAGGAGAGCAGAGGGTAGATGGGAGAATAATGGATGCTAGACTTCTCCAAATTTATCTTATTTTCTAGATATGACTTTGAAATAATGTAAATATCTAACATAATTATAAAACAAAATTGAATCAAGAATTTAAAAAGTTATTCCTAAAAAGCAAAAGTAAAATGAAACAAGCAAATCTATGTATCAAGTTGATGGCTTAAAAACATAGAGAGTAATTATTTCAAGTAACTTCAAAATAGAGTAATTTGATTGTAAATCTTTAGTGGGATATACAACAAGGCCAAAAGAACTGCAAAGAAATTTTAAACAATTTCAGTAACCATGTTATTAGTAACAGCATTGGTACTGTTACACTGATATTAATGTAGAGAGAGCAAGTGTATTAATGTCACTAGAAACCAATATTTTCAGCATAAGAGAAAAAACACAATAACAAAGTCAAAAGAAATAAAGTAAAAACCCCATAATGTCAAATTTGAATAGAAAATATCAGGATAAACTCACCTATAAGTGGAATCTAATGAACAAAACAAATGAGGAAAATAGAATCAGAGAGACACATGGAAATAAGGATCAAACTGACAGTGACCAAAGTGGAGGAGGGGGAAGGAAAACGTGGAAAAAAAAGTGAAAGGTCTAGCCAAGGAACATGTATAAAGGATTCATGGTCATGGACAAGAGGGTGGGGACTGACTGAGGTAGTGGGAGGTAGACAGGGCAGAGGAGAGCAACTGGGGGAAAATTGGGACAACTGTAATCAAACAACAATTTTTTTAAAAGTTCGTGTTTCCTGGCTCTTTATATTTCCACTGAAAAGAAACTAGAAACAATGGCAAATCCAAAGTGTTGAGCACTTCATATGCCAGACTGTGGTCTCTAAATATCATTTTTGCACCAAAAAGAGGTAGGGTTAGATAGAAAAACAGCTGGTTCTGGATCTGGGGCAGGAAAAAAACAAAATGAGCCCAAACTACCTTGCTGTGCCAGAAAACAAGGAACCAAAGACTAATAGTATTGTGTCAAAATGTTCAGTAGCTAACTTGAGAAGGCAAAAGTTGGAACAATTTTAGGAAAAAATATTTCAAATTCAATGTACTAAAATATTAAATGTTTAAAATCTACATGTTTATAACAATAAAAATATGAGAACTTATAATTGCCTTTGAGGTATTCTAGGGAAGCAATACATTATCCTGAATACTGAAAGTAAAAGGAGTTCTGAAGTAAAGGGAAAGAATTATGCATTTTCCCTATCTTTTCTTTATTAACTGTATCTCAGAGTAAATGAATAATTGATGATGACAAGTTCTTATTTATAGAAATATTCCAGCTAATACCTCATTGGTTAGATTTATTCCTAGGTATTTTATTTTTCTTGTGTTATATCAAATGGGATTTTTTCCTCATTGCTGTTTCTGATATTTCATTATTGGTGTACAAAAATCTTTCATTTCTGAATATTGACTTTGTACCCTGCCATTTTGCCAAATTCACTTATTAAGTTGAGTAGTTTTTTTAGCCCTGGCTGGTGGAGCTCAGTGGATTCAGTGTGGGCTGCAAACCAAAGCATCGCAGGTTCAATTCCCAGTCAGGACACATGCCTGGGTTGTGGACCACGGCCTCCAGCAACTGCACATTGATGTTTCTCTCTCTCTCTCTTGCTCCCTCCCTCCCTTCCCTCTGTAAAAATAAATAAATAAAATCTTTAAAAAAAAGTTGAGTAGTTTTTTGATGGAATCTAGGGTTTTCCATGTACACTATCATGTCATGTGCAAACAATGACAGGTTTGCTTCCTCCTTTCCAATTTGGATGCCTCATTTCTTTTTCTTGTCTGATCACTGTGGCTAGGACTTCCAAAACTATGTTGAACAGAAGTGGTGAAAGCAGACATCCTTGTCTTGTTCCTGATTTTAGTGGAAAAGCTTTAAGTTTTGCCCATTTAGTATGATATTGGTTGTAGGTTTCCCCTATATGGTCTCTATTATGTTGACATATGCTCCCTCTACTCTGACTTAGCTGATTGTTTTTATCTGTTTTTATCATAAATGGATCCTCTACCTTATCAAATGCTTCTTCGACATCTATTGATATGATGGTGTGTTGTGTAGTTTTCTGAATACTGGTAGAAGTAAAAAAAAAAAACTACTCAGAAAACTACACAATATTGAAGAAAGAAATTAAGACACAAGTAAATGGAAGTATAAACCATGTTCATGGATTGGAAGAATTAACATCATCAAAATGTCCATACTACCCAAAGCAATTTATAGATTCAATACAATCCCTATCAAAATACCAAAGATATATTTCACAGATATAGAAAAAACATTTCAAAAATTTATATTGAGCCATAAACAACCCTGAATAGCCACTGCAATTTTGAGAAAGGAGAACAAAGTGGGAGGGATCACAGTATCTAATATCAAACTATATTACAAGGCCACTGTAATCAAAACAGTATGGTACTGGCATAAGAACACAAACATACACCAATAGAACAGAATAGAGAACCCAGAAATAAACCCAAGTCTCTATGCTCAATTAATATTTGACAAAGGGGGAGGAACATAAAATGGGGTAAAGTGGCCTCTTCAACAAATGGTGTTGGGAGATCTGGACAACTACATGCAAAAAAATGAAATTCAATCATCAACTTACATCATACACAAAAATAAATTCAAGGTGGATAAAAGATTTAAATATAAGTCATGACACCATAAAAGTCCTAGAGGGGAACACAGGCAGGAAAATCTCAGATATTCCACACAGCAATATTTTCACCAATATGTCCCCCAGAGCAAGGGACATAAAGGAAAAAATCAACAAATGGGACATCGTCGAAATAAAAGCTTCTGCATAGCTAAAGAAAACATCAGCAAAATGAAAAGGGAACCAACCATATGGGAAAATATATTTGCCAATGATACCTCAGACAAGGGTTTGATCTCCAAAATATATGAAGAATTCACATGACTCCATACCAGGAAGACAAACAATCCAATTAAAAAATGGGCAAAGGACCTGAACAGATTCTTCTCCAAGAGGGACATACAGAGGGCCCAGAGATATATGAAAGGATGGTCAGCATCACTAGCCATCATAGAGATGCAAATTAAAACCACAATGAAATACCACTTCACACCAGTCAGAATGGCCATCATAAACAAATCAACAAACAATGAGTGCTAGCAAGGATGTGAAGAAAAGGGAACCCTGGGATACTGTTGGTGGGAACACAGACTGGTACAACCACTGTGGAAAACACTATGGAATTTCCTCAAAAAACTAACCGTGGAACTGCTTTTTGACCCAGCAATTCCACTGCTGGAATTATACCCTAAGAATCCTGAAACACCAATTCAAAAATCCTATACACCTCAATGTTCACAGCAGTGTTATTTATAATAGCCAACTGCTAGAAACAGCCTAAGCACCTATCAGTCAATGAGTGATCAAAAAATTGTGGTACATTTACATAATGGAATATTACACAGCAGAAACAAAGAAAGAAATCCTATCCTGCATGACAGCATGGATGGAACTGGAGAGCATTATGCTAAGTAAAATGAGCCAGGTGGTGAAAAACAAATACATGATCTCACCTATAAAGAGAACCTAATCAACAAAATAATCAAGCAAGCAAAATATAACCAGAAACATTGAGATAAAGAACAAACTGACAGTAACCAGAGGGGAAAGAGGAGAGGAATAATGGGGGAAAATAGGTGAAGATCTATCAAGGAACATGGATAAAGGACACATGGAAAAAACCAAAGGGGGTGGGTTCCAGGGTGGAAGGTGGGGATGGGAGCGGAGGACCATGGTGGGATAAAACTGGAGCCAACTGTACTTGAATAACAATTTAAAAAAGAAAGAAATATTCTATCTAATTAATGAAAAAGAAAGTTAGATTTTACAAATCTGAATGGCATAATTCATCTGGGCAATGATCACCAACAAGTGCTAAAATCATTAGGTGATCTGCAGATGGGAACTTTATAATGCCTAGATCAGGTTGATGATACCTGAAACTATGAATCAAACTTCACAACACATTCCCACATACACAAAAAGAGAGCAACCAAATGTTATATGCCTCCTGATAAGGTGCCATTGAAAGTATACAACACCATCAATGAAATACTCTTGCCAAAAGGAAGGAAGGGAGGGAGGGAGGGAGGGAGGGAGGGAGGGGAAAGAAAAAAAATCAAACTTTTGTAAGCCTATAGACCTAACTACTGGTTTACAGGAAACAGGAGACAGTAACATATCTCCCACTTAGCATGCAATCAGCAAAGCCCTGAATGTAAGTGTGCAGAAGAGTTATACAGCAGACCTGATACTGCTGTCCTTAGAAAAGCCCGTTTGCAAGGCTGGACCTTATCGGGTGTCTGGGAACCTGGATTTCAGTAGGGTTCCCACCATTCCAGGAACTGATAAGAATGCTCAATGTACCTAACCTTACGTAACGTGGTTTATGCTTAACACCTACTTTCCTTCTGAAAGTCTGGAATTTGTGTACATGCCAGGCAGAGGATATCTACTTAACCAGACTCCAACCAAAATCCTGAGCACTGAGTCTCTAGTGAGCTTCCCTTTTACACATTCCACATGTGTTGTCACAACTCATTCCTAAGGAAATTAAACACATCCTGTGTGACTCCACTAGGAGAAAATTCTTAGAGGCTTCCACCTGGTTTCCTCCAGACTTCACCCCCTTTGTCCTGTCCCTTTTCTGATACCACTTTGTATCCTTTTGCTATTAAATCATAGCCATGAGTACAGCTATGTGATAAATCCTATGAGTCCTCCTAGGGAACCACTGAAACTGGAAGTGCTTTTCAGAAACCCCAACACAGTGGGAAACTTTTCAGATTAATAAAGCTGATTTCTTCAACAAATACATTGCGCAAGGATAAAAAGAGGAAACCTATAAATAAATTTAATAAATGTTTAATGTTAATGTTTTGTTTCAGTTCATATGACTATAGATGGCAAACATTAAAAAATTTTAATTTGCAATTCAAAAACCATAGAACATGAAAGAAGTTTAAATGAATTTCTAAATAATTGTTGTACCAGTCTGTGGCATTTACATTCTCGAAGTCATTCAAATTTAAAATTGCACTAATACTTTTGGGACATTCTGTATAAGTAACCTAAATTTGACTCAAGAAGTTTCAAAAACTAAATATATTCATAATGATACAAAAAAGTTAAATCAGCAAATATCTACACAAGAAAGCACCAGGCCAAGGTTGTTCACAGATATCTACTACCAATCCTTAAAGAAATAGATAACCCTTATTTTTTTATCTTTTTTTTAAGATTTTATTTATTCATTTTTAGAGAGGGAAGGGAGAGAGAAAGAGAGACTGAGAGAAACATCAATGTGCGGTTGCCGGGGGGGTCATGGCCTACAACCCAGGCATGTGCCCTGACTGGGAATTGAACCTGCGACACTTTGGTTCACAGCCCATGCTCAATCCACTGAGCTATGCCAGCCAGGGCGATAACCCTTATTTTAACAAGATATTCCAAAGAATTACAAACTTGAGAAAGTTATTCAACTTATTTTGTACAGGTGGTATAGTAAAATCGTAATGCTCAAATTGACAAAAACTGTATAAGGAAAAACTATAGGCCAGTCTTATTTGCTAACATATATAAAAGAAATTCTATACAAGATATTAGCAAATTTAAACAATTTAATCATGCAGAGTGTGTGTCTATCTACATAATCTACATGTCTGTATACATATGTACATGTAACTATATAACTACACCACGAGCAGTAAGGTTTATCTCAGGGACTCAAGGATAGACTAATATTTAAAAGCCTATTAGCCCAATTTGTCACATATTACAAGAGAAAAATCACATGATCTTTTAAAAAGATACAAGGAAACACGCATTATCACTTAATAACCTCTTAACAAGCTAAGAATACAAAAAAAAATTTCTTAACCTAATATCTAATGATAAGACTTCAAAAGCATTTACTTCAAAATCAGAAACAAGATGAGAATGTTTATTACTTACTGCTTCTATTCAATCTTTTTAAAAAATCCTCCTAAAGAATATATTTATATATTTGAGGGGGGGAAGGAAGGGAGAGGGAGATGGTGAGAAACATTAATTTGTTGCCTCCTATAGGCACCGGAACCAAGGATCAAACTCACAACCTAGGTATGTGTCCTGACCAGGATTGAGCTCACAACCTTTTGGTGTGTGGGATGATGCTCCGACCAACTGAGCAACCAGCCAAGGCTGATTCTATTCAATCTTGTATAGGAAATCCTAACCAGATTTAAAAGTATTAAGAGCATAACAATTTTTTTTTAAATAGTCATTATCTGCAGATAGTATGATTATATAGGAGATCCAGGAAAATCTACAAATTGTCAAAACTACTAAGACAGTTCAACAAGTTATTGAATACAAGATCAATACCCAAAAAATTAATAGGATTCCTAAACACAAGCAACAACCAAGTAGAAACATAACAAAAGATCTCATCCACAATAGAAACAAACTCATAATGTGCCTCAATATATATATAACAAGATCTGAGAAAACTTCTAAAAAGGCATAAATATAAACACAAATAAATGAGAAGGTAAACCATGTTGGTAACTGGGAAGACTAAATTTTGTAAAAATGTCTGTTCTCACTAAATGATTCTGTAAATTCAATTCCAATAAAAATCCAGTGAGGACTGTTAACAGAACTTAAAAATATAACCCTATAATTCACATGCGAGAGAAT
Source organism: Phyllostomus discolor (assembly GCF_004126475.2). Taxonomy (NCBI): domain Eukaryota; kingdom Metazoa; phylum Chordata; class Mammalia; order Chiroptera; family Phyllostomidae; genus Phyllostomus; species Phyllostomus discolor. The sequence goes on from NC_040905.2 coordinate 60,264,017, forward strand.
AGACTGAAAATAGAATGATTTTGAAGAAGATGAACAGGTCGGATGACACCCTAACAGCCATCATCACTTCCTAAAGCTTTGATAATTTAGATGGCTTGATTCTGGCATAGAGATAAACAAATCAACCACACACAATAGAAAACCCAGAAACAGATCCATCTATATATGGAGATTTGGTAGATGAGAAATTGGCAATACAAATCAGTGAGAAGAGAAGTGATTTAAAAATTGATGCTGAGAAAATTAGTTTTACTTAGGGTGGAAAATTGGATCACTGTTTCACAAAATAAATTCCAGGTAGATTTAAAAGCCAAAATCTAAGAAAGCAAAATTATAATTTTTTTAGAAGAAAAAGCAGGCAATTAACCATATGGCATCAAAATAGGAAAAGCTTGCTTACACAAGACTTTAAAAAGTACAAGCATTAAAAGGAAAACCTAAAAATTTTACACAATAAGTTTTAAAATTTCTATGCCCCAAGATATCATAAACAAAGTATATAAGAACAAAATGGGACAAATTTATAACACATAACCAAAAATGAATTATTATAAAGAACATGTAAATCAAAATGAAAAAATTTTTTAAAAAAGGAATGTAAATAGACAATTCACAGAACAGGAAATATAAATGGCCAATAAACATATGAAAGGCTGTTCATCCTTACTAAATATTAAGGAAAATTAACAAAATAACATTTGACACTCTAACCTAATAATATTAAGTATCAGCAAAAATATTAAATATATGAGGAAAAGGAAAATCTTTACACACTGTTGATTGAAGCTTAAATTGGTATAACTACTTTAGGAAATTATTTGATCACATCATGTAAAGTTGAAAATGATTATAACCAACAAATACATACCCTTAAGAAACTTTTACACATATGTGTAAAGAAAAAAGCATAGAAAGTGTTTGATAGAGTATTAATTTAACATGTGAAGGTTGAAAATAGCCTAAATGTCCATAAACCAATGTTATTGTTATATACATCTCAAATATACAGTGAAAAAAATGAGCTCCAGGATAGGAATAGCATGATCCCATTTGTATAAAGTTTAAGAGCATGCAAATAATAGAATATATCAGAACTTCTTGCAATGATGTAAATGTTATGTATCTGCACTGTCCAGTGTAGCCTCCTAAATCACAGTTCCTACCTTACATGATACTGAACCCTTGTAACATGGTCCTGAGGAACTAAATGTATTTTATTTCATTTTATTTCATTTTAATTAATTTAAATGTAAATAGCCAGTTTTGGCTAGTGACCACCATATTGGCAGAGTAGGTATATACTATAATTTATGAGTACATGCATACATAGAAATATAACTTAGAGGAAGAAAACACACCAACCTCAGGATAATGGCTACCTCTGGGGAAATGAAGTGTGCCAGAATGGAATGTGAAGGGATTCAACACTTTTTGTAACCTTTTATTTCTTTAAAACAACAAAAACATAAAGCAAACATGTCAAAACATGATCATTTGTTGAAAGAAGCTAGTCACTTTTTTCTCAGTATGTTCGGAGTATATTCCAATTTAATTTTTCTAACATTTCAGATTTAAAATGTTTTGCTTTTGTTTTTTTGAAATATTTACTAACCAAGCTGTTGCAAAGGGTAGGAGCTCCTCCTTTCTTTCTGCTGCATAGAATTCCATTGTGTAAATGTACCATATTTTTTTGATCCATTCATTTACTGATGGGCATCTAGGTTGCTTCCAGCACCTAGCTATTGTAAATCGTGCTGCTATGAACATCCGGGTGCAAGGGTTCTTTTGGATTGGTGTTTTAGTGTTCTTAGGATATTAGGATATAGTCCCCACAGTGGAATTGCAGGGTCAAAAGGCAGATCCATGTTTAGTTTTCTGAGGAAGTTCCATACTGCTGTCCATAGTGCTTGTACCAGTCTGCAGTTAAGCCAGGCAGTGAAAGACAAATACCATATGATCTCACCTTTAACAGAAACCTAATCAACAAAACAAGAAACAAGCAAAATATAACCAAAGACACTGAAATAGAGGACAGACTGACAGTGACCAGAAGGGAGAGAAGAGGGAATTTCAGGGGAGAATGGTAGGATTTACAGGAACAAATTTAAAGGACACATGGACAAAACCTAGGGGGAGGGTGGTAATAGGAAGGAAGTGGGGAGGGGTGGGTGGGTGGGCTGGAATGGGAGTAAAAGGGAGAAAACTGTACTTGAACAATGATTAAAATAAAAAAAAGAAAATGAAATATTTACTAACCAAAATGTTAAATAACCTTTTGAAAGTAAACAGGATTTATATCTTTTTTATACCAGTAGAGCTAAACCCAAGGAATCAACTGTCATAGGTATAGTCTCAATGGATACATATAACATTAAGAAAAATACACAAGAGAGCAAGCAAGACCTCTGACACAATATGCTTGTATAGTTCCTACCTTACATGATTTTTTTATTATTTATTTTCAATAGTCCAACACAGATACTTCAAATATGTGTTATTTTACTTAGATTCTATATAACAAATTGACCATGTATTTATTGTACAGATAAATTAAAACTATTAAAAGTATATTAAACAGCCACCCTGGCTGGCGTAGCTCAGTGGATTGAGCATGGGCTGTGAACCAAAGTGTCGCAGGTTCAATTCCCAGTCAGGGTACATGCCTGGGTTGCAGGCCATGACCCCCAGCAACCGCACATTGATATTTCTCTCTCTCTTTCTTTCTCCCTTCCCTCTCTAAAAATAAATAAATAAAATCTTAAAAAATATATATTTCAAAAAATATATATATATTAAATAAAATACCTAAAATAATATTGACCAGGAGTCAGGGTTTACATTAGCTTTCTAGTAACAGTTTATACTAACTTTTTGTATTCTATTCACCTAAATTTTCTCATTTGTGCAGGATGAACTAGAGTCTCTGAATAAACTGTCATTTTTTTCAACAAGTAACAAAGTGATTCTTTTTAAAAAATATTTTTATTAAGCCCTGGCTGGCATAGCTCAGTGGATTGAGCTCGGGCTGGGAACCAAAGTGTCCCAGGTTCGATTCCCAGCCAGGGTACATTCCTGGGTTGCAGGCCATAACCCCCAGCAACCACACATTGATCTTTCTCTCTCTCTCTCTCTCTCTCCTTCTCTTCCCTCCCTAATAAATAAATAAATAAAATCTTTAAAAAATATATTTTTATTGACTATACCATCACAATTTTTCCAATTTTTCCCCCTTTATCCCCTCTCCACCCTGCCCCCCCAACCCTCCAGCATTCCCCCCACCTTAGTTCATGTCCATGGGTTGTACATATGTTCTTTGAGTCCTCTGTTTCCTATACCATTTTTTATCGCTCCCTATCTATTTTATGCCTACTAATTATGCTTCCTCTTACCTGTACCTTTCCCCACTATTCCTCCCTTTCTCTTCCCTACTGAACTCCCTCCATGTGATGTCCATTTCTCTGATTCTGTTCCTGTTCTGATTATTTCTTAGTTTTTGGTTTCACTGTTTTTCTTTTCTTTTAGGTTCAGTTGTTGATAGTTATGAGTTTTATTCTTCATATTTTTAATCTTCTTTTTCTTAGACAAGTCCCTTTAATATTTCATGTAATAATGGCTTGGTGATGATGAACTCCTTTAGCTTGACCTTATCTGGGAAACACTTTATTTGCCCTTCCATTTTAAATGAAAGCTTTGCTGGATAGAGTAATCTTGGATGTAGGTCCTTGCCTTTCATGACTTCAAATACTTCTTTCCTGCCCCATCTTGTCTGTAATATTTTGAGATGTCAGCCAACAGTCTTATGGGAACTCCTTTGTTGGTTACTGTCTCTTTTCTCCTTGCTTCTTTTAGGATTCTCTCTTTATCTTTAATCTTGGCTAATGTAATTATGATGTGCCTTGGTATGTTCCTCCTTGGGTCCAACTTCTTTGGGACCCTCTGGGCTTCCTGGACTTCCTGGAAGTCTCTTTCCTTTGCCAGATTGGGGAAATTTTCCTTAATTATTTGTTCAAATAAGTTTTCAATTTCTTGCTGCTGTTGTTCTCCTTCTGGCACCCCTATAATTCAGATATTGGAATGTTTCAAGTTGTCCCAGAGTTCCTAAGTTTCTCTTCATTTTTTCGGATTCTTATTTCTTCCTTTTCTTCTGGATGGATGTTTATTTCTTTCTTTTATTCCAAATTATTGCTTTGAGTCCTGGTTTCCTTCCTATCACTGTTGGTTCCCTGAATATTTTGCTTTATTTCACTTTGGGTATTCAGTTGTTTTTTCATTTTTCAACCCAGCTCAATCAGATTTGTGAGTATTTTGATTACCAGGGCTTTAAATTCTCCATCAGATACATTCGCAATCTCCTCATTACTTAGTTCTGGGGTTACTCTTTTTTTTTTTTCATTTGGGCCATATTGCTTTGTCGTGGCACAGCTGTTAGGTTGTAAGGGGGCAGGGCCTTGGGTATTCCCTGGGGCAGGGCACCCCTCCTTGCTGAGCTGTGGCACTGCCTGTGGGGGAGGGGCCAGAGAGGGAACAGTGCAGCTGCCTGCTCATCTGTAGACCATTTACTCTCCTGTGAGGCTGGGAGTATCTTCCACCGCAGCCACCCCAGCCGCAGTCCACAGTCAGCTCTGAGCCTCGGTTTTCCCCTTAAGGCAGCTGTTCCCACGCAGCCCACGGAGCTCAGCAGCCAGCCCCACCCCCCCACAGTCTACAGCATCACTGTGGTTTTTCTGGGTCAGTCAGAGCAGTCACCCGCCTTACCAGTCCAGTTATTCTGGTTGTTTGTTTTTTTTTTTTTTTTCCTTTAATTCCTTGGTTGTCAGAGTTCCACGCAGTTTGATTTTCTGGCACTTTTAGTTGTTAATTGATTTTAGATTGGTTGTTATCCTCCTTTTGGTTGTGCAAGTAAGTGAAGGGTTTCTACCTACACCTCCATCTTGGCCAGAACTCCTCAATTTTTTTTAAATTAGAACTTTTACTCAAGCTTCATCTCTTCTTTCAAATACACACTTAATGAGCTATTTAGAATTATCATTCCTCTGTATCAAAGCGTCAAAAATCTGCATATGTGATATTCAAATTCCCATATTGCTGTTTGACTCCTTCCTCTCATTGTCCATAATATAGAAAAAGAGAGAAGAGAGTAAATACATGATTAGCTAGTCAGTCATCCATAGCTCTGAAAAAAACCTCATTTTCAAAGCAGGAAGCTTTTCTACTAGGTGGATGATTTTCTTGTGGCTATTTCAAGATCCTCAACTGAAAATGTACTTCTCTATATAAGTCATATCTTTGCTCACATGAATGTTTTTACCTCACAAAAATTTAAAACTTATACATAGTTCCAATGTATATTCATATTACATTTTATAAAAATACTGAAGACCTTTCTAAGAAAGAAAGGGCAAATACACAACTACTCACATGTATAACATTAGCCATGGTTCTTTTTTTCTATTTCTTTATTGTTGTTCAAGTACAATTGTCTTGATTTCCACCCACCACTCTCCCCACCCCAACCAGCTCCTATCCCCCTCTGGCTTTGTCCATGCGTCCTTTATACATGTGCATTGACAGCCCTTCTTCTTCTTTCCCCTGTTAACCCCCTCCATCCTCCCCTGTGGTTACTATCAGTTTGTTCATTTCAGTGTCTTTGGTTATATTTCATTTGTTTGTTTGTTTTGTTGATTAGGTTCCACTTATAGGCGAGATCATATGGTATTTGTCTTTCACCTCCTGGCTTATTTCACAAAGCACAATGCTCTCCATATCCATCCATGCTGTCACAAAGGGTAGGAGCTCCATCTTTCTTTCTGCTGCATAGAATTCCATTGTGTAAATGTACCATAGTTTTTTGATCCACTCATTTACTGATGGGCACTTTGGTTGCTTCCAACACTTGGCTATTATAAATTGTGCTGCTATGAACACTGGGGTGCATAGGTTCTTTTGGATTGGTGTTTTAGTATTCTTAGGATAGAGTCCCAGCAATGGAAATGCCAGACCAAAAGGCAGTTCCATTTTTAGTTTTTTGAGGAACTCCATACTGTTCTTCACAGTGGCTACACCAGACTGCATTCTCACCAACAGTACACTAGGGTTCCCTCTTTTCCACTTTACCAGCACTTGTTTTTTTGTTGATTTGCTTATGATGGCCATTCTGACCAGTGTGAAGTGGTATCTCATTGTGGTTTTAATGTGCATTTCTCTAATGCTAGTGATGCTGAGCATCTTTTCATATGTCTCTGGGCCCTCTGTATGTCCTCCTTGGAGAAGTGTCTGTTCAGGTCCTTTGTCCATTTTTTCATTGGATTGTTTGTTTTCCTGGTGTGGAATCATGTGAATTCTTCACATATTTTGAAGATCAAACCCTTGTCTGAGGCATCAGCATTCTCAAGTCATCTATTGTTTTCCCCCATGTTATCATGAGTCCAAAGAATGTGAATGAATTGGGCCTCTCTCTATGCTATTCAATCATACAAGTTTTAGTTAAAACAAGTGCCAGAAATGTCCAGATCATAAAGGAGAAGTTTGCTTGTGATATGTCCTGACTGACTTCTATGACTGCTAAATGGTGAAGTTTTGGGGAAAGTTATTTTGGATGTTGGTACAAATGGCATGTGATGATGGTAATTATCTCTAACTTTTTAATTTATTGAGACATTGTGGACTTCTACTACCTTTAATAAAATATGTATAGAACTTAAATGTCTCTTGTAATTAACTTCCAACCTTGATGTCAGGGGAGGAAGTATTCTTGCCAAATTTAAGTACTTTTTAACATAGGCATGAAATTAAGCTTGGAGGATGCAGGGATTGAGAAATATGGAACAGAATGTTCCCATCTCAAAGGGGTGGAGAGCATTTTATGGTTCATTAATCCTAATTCCAATAGTTTACCCTCATGAAGACCACCATAAACCATAAGTTCATAGATAAAATTACAGTGTATTTCAGTACATAATTTTATATCATTTTCTATTATATATTGAAAACCAGGGAACACTGCTGGATGTTCAGTGCAGAACTACTTAAAGAAACACTTTTTTAAATCTAAGGATTGAGAGGAGATAGAAAAAAATATTCTCAGATTTTATTTCTAATAATGCCCAGATTCTACCCAGACATTAAACATGTAATAAATTGTTAACTCTTTGATAAATCTAAATTGAAAATAGCCAGACAAGAGGCAGGAACAATGAACATAAATGGCACCATCCTCATGATTAGAATATACAACCCAAAGGCATACATTTTTTTTTCTCCCAGCTTCCAATTCACTCAGGGATTTTACCTCCAGGACCCATTAAAAATCAAATTCATTCAGGGAACTCTAAGAGTGAAGAATCAGAACTGCTTGCATAAAATCTAGCCAGTTACCCTGCAAAATGAGGAAAGGCTGATAGTGTATAAGCCTTAAAATTATTTGTAAGTTATCAGTCATTTAGTAATCAATAAGAACTTAAATATTATTAAAATGTCTCTTTTATTCCATTTAAGCAGAGAAATATTTTAGTAGGGGCAATTCTTGCAAACATATTGAATTAAATATTTAGAGAAGCAGATCTAACTTTATGCAACAGTATACTAGGAATCAAAAATTTTAAATAATTTAGGAAATTTAAAATTGTAATTTTAGACTCTGATTACAAAAAAAATGAAGAGAAGGGATGCATTATCATATAAAACTAAAAATATTTTTTAAATTATATTTTATTGATTGTTATTACAGTTGTCCCAATTTGTCCCCATTGTACCCCTCACCCAGCAACACCCATTCTGTCAGGTAATCCCCACACCTTGTTCATGTCCATGGTTTGTGTGTATAAGTTCTTTAGCTACACCATTTCCTATACTGTACTTTACATCCCTATGGCTGTTCTGTAACTACCTACTTGTACTTCTTAATCCCCTCACTTCTTTACCCACTGCCCCAGACTGCCCTCCCATCTGGCAACCATCAAAACACTCTCTGTGTCCATGATTCTTTCTCTGTTCTTTTTGTTTTCTTAGTTGGTTTTTTTTTTACATTCAATTGTTTATAGGTATATGATTATTGCCACTTTCTAGTTCATACATTTGATCTTCTTTTTTTTTAACATTTCATATAATATTGGTTGGGTGATGATGAACTCTTTTAGTTTTTTTTTCTTTTTGGGGAAGCTCTTTATCTAACCTTTGATTCTAAATGATACCTTTGCTGGGTAGTGCAATCTTGGATGTAGGTCCCTGCTTTTCATGACTTTGAATACTTCTTTCCAGTACTTTCTATTCTGCAAAGTTTCTTTGGAGAAATCAGCTGATAGTGTTATGGGAACTCCTTTGTAGGTAACTGTCTGCTTTTCTCTTGCAGCTTTTAAGATTCTCTCTTGATCTTTAACATTTACCATTCATTCACCATTAATATTCTCTCTTTGTCTTTAACATTTACCATTAACCATTTAACCATTTAACATTTACCATTAAAGAGAGAATGTTAACATTAACGTTCTCTCTTTACCTTTGATATTTTAATTATGATGTGTCTTGGTGTGGTCATCTTTGGGTCCTTGTTTGGGACTCTTTGTGCTTACTGGACTTGCATGTCTATTTCCCTCACCAAATTAAGGAATTTTTCTTTCATTTTTTTCCAAAAGATTTGCAATTTCTTGTTCTTTCTCATCCCCTTTTGGCACTCCTATGACACGAATGTATGCCTGAAGTTGTCCTGAGGCTACTTACACTATCCTCACTTTTTTTGGATTTTTTTCTTTTTTTATTCCGATTGGTTGTTTTTTGTTTCCTTATGTTCCATATAATTGATTTGATCTCAGCTTCATCTACTCTACCATTGATTCCTCATAAATTGTTCTTTATTTCTATTAGTGTATCCTTCATTTCTACCTGGATCTTTTTTATGCTGTTGAGGTACTCAATAAGTTCCTTGAGCATCTTTATAACTAGTGATCTGAATTCTGCATCTGATAGATTGCTCATCTCCACATTGTTTAGTTCTTTTTCTGGGGTTTAGATCTCTTCTTTCATTTGGGCCATGTTTCTTTGTCTCCTCATTTTGGCAGCCTCCCTGTGTTTCTATGTATTAGGTAGAGCTGCTAAGACCCCCTGTGTTGGTAGGGTGGCATAATATGGCAGGTGTCCTATAGGGTCCAGTGGCAGAACCTCTCCTATCTTTCAAGCTGGGTATTCAAGCTATGCCTTCCATATGGGCTGAGTACACCCTCCTCTTCCTCTTGTAGTTAATCCTTGATTGCTATTGGCAGATCAATGGGAGGGATTTACCCAAGCCAGTCAGTTATAAGGGCTGGCTCTGACCACTGATCACCAACCTCTACCCTCTGTGGAGGATCAGCTGTGCAAGGGAAGGGTAGTAGTATTAAAATGTGGTCTGTAGCTGTCCACTGGATACACAAGCTCTGTAGTTTTCAACATACTGCAGACCAGGGCCAGCTACCACCTGTGTTTGCCCAGGATTGCTCAACATGAGCTACAAAGCAATCCGAAGATGGCTGCTACTTGTGCTGGGCTTGGAGGTTCCCAGGTGAAACTAAACTGTGATCCCAAGGCAGCTTCTGCTAGTGCTGGGCCTAGGGCCACTTAGCAAGAGGTATGGGGGGAGGGGGCTGGGGGCTTGCTGAAGCTGTGTGTTGCTTGTTTGAGAGGATTTAGGAAGATGTGAAGCCTGGGTGGAGACAAGGCATTCATACAGAACAGCCTCTCTTAACAGCTTGAGTGGGCCTGTAAGTTGGGTCAGGCAGAGCCTCCGTGATTTTCACAGGGCAGAGAAACTGTGTCAGCCAGTTTGACAGAGTCTCAGATAAGTCATCTGCCTGCCAGTTTCTGTGGCCATATGGGGGGAGAGCTCATAAGAGGAACAATGACCTCTGCCCACCATTCTGTCTGAAAACTGTCCCCCACCTCTTGCCCTGATGCCAGACATTTCAGTTCCTCCCTGTATGCCATTGTCGCTCTTCAAGCTGATACCCTAGTAGCTGGAGCTGAGAGAAAGTGAGTCTGAGTAAGTCTGTATGCAAGCCCTTTAAGAGAAACTGCTTGGGAATCCAGTAGTTTTTCTCAATGACTCATACCCTGCTAGTTTTTACAGCCAGATGTTTTGAAAACTTATTGGCACTGGTGCCCTTAGCTGGGGCATGGGAGGGAAGGGGTAGCCTTATGTGAGGCTGGGACTCCTCACTCCCAAGATATCCCACTTGAATTTTTATGCACCATACATGGGTGTGGGACCAGCCCATTCCATGTCCCCGCACCTCCACATCTCCACATCTCCTCATCTCCTCATCTCCTACCAATCTAAATGGACATGGTTTCTTTAGGTAGATAGTTGTCAGACTTCCATTAAACTTAATTTGTGATGGTTCTGAGTGATGGTTGTTCTATAGTTTAGCTATAATTTTCATATGATTGTGGAAGGGGGTGAGCTGTGTTTACCTATGCCTCCAACTTGACCATGAAATCTGAAAATATTTAATTTTTATAAATTTCTTATAAGTTCTGCAATTCAAACAACAGTGTAAATAGTTCAGGTAACAAAACAAAATTGATAAATATAAAGTGAAAATAATGGGCTCCTTTCTGAAGTTAAATTTAAAAAAAAAAAAACCTCAATGAAAAAATAATACAAGTTCCTAATGCTCCCATTAATATTTTAGGAAAAAAATTATTTTGGCTAGATTTATGGTATCTTAAGTTGTATTACCTTACTTTTAAAGGTAAGGAAACACTGTGTATAAGAGTGACATGTATTAAAAGATAACTTGGCATACAGATTTATCCCATCAATTCCAAGTATAGTCATACCTCAGTACTCATCAGTTTCAGAACTCAACAAACTCTGTACTCTTTGCATTTTGACAAAAAAAAAAATTTCAGCACTCACCACATGCTCAGGACCCATCATACTTGCTAGGACTTCTATGAGTCACAACACAGCCTCACAAGAGAAAATGCTTCATCACTGGTCACTTGCTCTGTACTCATCAGTTTTGACACTCATCACAAGTTCTGGAATGAATTAACAACAAATACCAAGGTGCCACTGTATATAAAAATGAAACCATTTGGTTTTTCCCTAATGCTCCAGTTTTTATGCTTAATATTACCTTTATAACCTGTTTTATATAATTCTTTATTTAAAAAGGGTTTATTGATTTTAGAGAGAGAGAGGAAGTAAGAGAGAGAAATAAACATCATTTGAGAGAGAAACATTGATTGTTGCCTCCCATAAGTGCCCTTGCAGGGGATCAAACCTGCAACCTAGGATTGTGCCCTGACTGGTTACCGAATCATCAACATTTTGATGTATGGCATGATGCTCCAACCAACTGAGCCACACCAGCCAAGGCTATAATTCTTTATTTAAGTTCACCTAGCCAGTGGAAAATTGCCCTCCTCCATAATTTTATCAAAACTCCTACCACTGGAACTCTGTAATATATAAAATACATGTGACAATATCATTGGTTACTAAGAAGTTTCCTACTTCTTTTTATCATTAAAATACATACCTATAAATTTTTCTATTTCTCTCAAATGTTGTATGTTCCTATAAGGACACATACCCCTCCTTAGTATTTATGACTGTTTTAATTTCAAATTTAATTCTGAAATGATTTGATTGATGTTCATCTCCTCTACCAAATTATGAGTAATTATGACCTACTCTTATTTTATCCTCAGCATCTAGATAGTGTGTGACTTAGAGTAAATGATAAATAAATGCATTAATCAACTTAATCGATGGGTGGTAGTAACAAAAATATAGTTTCTTTCACTTTTAAAACATCTCTCCCATCTGCTATATATAAGTTGGTCCTCAATAAATAGATAATTGAAGGGAGATATGCCAGAAAACACTCCTCAAAGTTCAGCTGTATACCCCAAAATATATACCAATTTTATTTCTTTTGTATACCAATTTTGTGTCTTTAATCTATAGTTACATTAAGGTAATAAACTGAAAACAGAATGCATCCTTATCAATATGTACATCCAGTGAAGGTTTTGAGGATCTATTGAAAAGGCACATAATATAAACAGAAGCCAATAATCATGCAAACAACAAAATGACACTAAGTTTTTGCAATTAACATGGTCAAATATTGAAGCCAAGAAACTAAATTGTACCTAGTACAAATAACAGCACAACAATTACTGAATGAACAAAGTTTTCTCCTTCAAAGGAACTATCTACTAATATACCTACTAAAGTATTTTGGTACTCCCAAATACAATGTATAAATGCATTACATGTAAATACACCATACACACACACAGAATATTTTCTTATGTGGTATATAGGTAAAAAAACAAGGTCAAAAAGTAAGATGACAAGATTCTACAGCTGAAAAAAATTTTAAATATAAGAATATACATCACTGGAAATCTATGTCCTATGTTAAACTTCTCTCTATTCCTCTGCTGGCAACAGACAAAGCAGTTGACCTTTCTCAAATACTTACCCTACCTAATAAAGATTATAGTTAGTATATCTCAAATAAATATGAGTAAACAGAAATAATAATAACTTATATTTGTATTTTTTTCTTTATACGCTTTTTCATTCAGAAGAAAGTACTTTAGATGTTATATCTAATAGCACTCTACAACTTAAAAGATATTTTCAAATAATTTCTCATTTAAGATTTACACAGAAACCCTGTCAGAGAAGTTAAGTGAATTTTCAAAGACACAAAACTAATAAGTAAAATGCTAAGACTATAACCCAGATGTTCTGACTCTTCATCTTTTCATTGCACCAGAAAAATATAAAGTTATAGATATTTGAAATGCACAGCATTGATACAAAGTATTAAACAAGCAGTGTAGCTTGTAAAGTTTAGAAACTAGAACAGAATAATCTGAGTCCTTCACATCATCAAGCAAAAGATTTCACTATTTTATTTAGGGTTATCACATTTCTTTAACCATAAAATGTACTAGTTACCAAAAGTATCACTAGAATGACATTTATCTAAAAAACTAGAAAAAGAAACCCAGCAGCAGATTTATTCAATTTCACAGTTAATACTAATCATTATGTAGTGTATTTATAGAATATAATCAGAATACTTTCCTGAATCTCTCACTGAGAGAATGCTGTCTTTTCTATTAATTCACATTAGTTTATATATTCTGTTTTATGAAGTACCTTTGCTCAAACTCCAGAAGTTTTTTTTTAACTTCAAGAATTTAGGTTCTACTGCTGGTCAAGATATAGGTGTAGGTAGACACATTTCTCCTCCTTGTGCAACCATAGGAAGAATTACAGCCAGATCTCAAAACAAATACCTAGAGCCATCAAAAAATTGAGCTGTATGGAAGTCCAACAACCAAGGATTTAAAGAAGCCACATTCACCCAGATGTTCAGGAGGGCAGAGAGAGGTGGAGAGGTGGTGTGGTGTGCACAGGCAGCAGTGGCAGCAGAACAGCCAGTCCCACATTCATATATGGTGGATAAAAATTGGGAGGGATATCTTGGGAGTGAGCACTCCCACCTAGGCCAGACCACACAGTCCAGAGTACCAGCACCAAGAAGATAAATCCCCATTATCTCTAGCTGTAAAAACCAGCAGGGGTTCGGGTAGCAGAGGAAACTGCCAGATTTTCACCACTTTAAGGGCCCACATGGACTTAAAACATGCAAACTAACCTACTCCATGTTTCACCACCAGGGCACCAGCTGGAAGGATGCAGGTCACATATGGGAAGTGGGGAAGTGACTGGAAAAAGGGCAAGTGCTGGGCAAACCATTAGAAGCCAGGCAGTGGCATGTCCCAACTCTAAGGCCTCCACCTACATAGAGCTACAAAGTGGTGAAGTGGGTTGCCCCACCCTGGCAATTACCTAAGGCTGTACCCCACACAATTTACAGGAGGCTTTTCTACATGGGCCATGCTACTAGACAGAGATTTTTAAAAATTCTACCTAAACCACAGAAAAAAATACAGGGAGGCTGCCAAATTTAGGAGACAAAGAAATATGGCCCAAATTAAAAAAAAAAAGAACTAAACTGAAATGAGATAGCCAACATATCAGATGCAGAGTGCAAAACACTGTGGTCATAATGCTCAGAGAACTCATTGAGTACAGCAACAACATAAAGGAAGAAATGAGGTTACCCTAAGAGAAATAAAGAAAAATCCACAGGGAACCAACAATGAAGGGAAGGAAGCCAGAATTCAAATCAAAGATTTGGAACATAAGGAAGAAATAAACATTCAACCAGAAAACAAGGGAAAAAAAGAGTTCCAGCCAAGAAGAAGGTATAGGTAGATATATGCTTCTCTTCCTCACACAACCAAAAGAAGGATAATAACCAATTTAAAAACAAAAAAAAAAAACAACCAGAACTGTCAGAAAATCAATCTGTATGGAAGTTCAATGACCAAGGAATTTAAGAAGAAATATTCATCCAACTGGTGTGCTGAGACAAAGAAATATGGCCCAAATGAAAGAACAGATCAAAACTCCAGAAAAAGAACTAAGCAACAAGGACATAGATGCAGAGTTCAAGACACTGGTAATCAGGATGCTCACAAAATGACTGAGTGTGGTCACAAAATAAAGGAAGAAATGAAGGCTATACAAAGTGAAATAAAGGAAAATATACAGGGAACCAACAGTGAAGGGAAGAAAACTGGAACTCAAATCAATGATTTGGAACAAAAGGAAGAAATAAACATCCAATCACAACAGAATGAAGTAACAAGAATTCAAAAGAATGAGGAGAGGCTGAGGATCTTCTGGGGCAACTTTAAATGCTCCAAAATACAAATCATAGGGGTGCAAGAGGGAAAGGAGAAAAAGCAAGAAATTGAAAACTTATTTGAATAATGAAGGAAAAGTTCCCCAATCTGGTGAAGGAACTAGACATGCAAGTCCAGGACACTCAGAGTCCCAAAGAAGTTGGGTCCAAGAAGAAACGTACCAAGGCACATCATAATAACATTACCCAAGATTAAAGATAAGGAGAGAATCTTAAAAGCAGTAAGAGGAAAGGAGACAGTTACCTACAAAGGAGTTCCCACAAGACTATCAGTTGACTTCTCAAAAGAAACTTTGCAGGCAAAAAGAGACTGGCAAGGAGTATTCAAAGTGATGAAAACACGGACCTACAGCCTAGATTTCTCTAATCCAGCAAAACTATCACTTAGAATGGATGGGCAGATAAATTGCTTCCCATACAAGGTAAAGCTAAAGGAGTTCTATCACCAAGCCATTATTACATGAAATGTTAAAGTGATTTATATAAGAAAAAGATGATCAAAACTATAACATTAAAAGAGCAACAAATTCACAACTATCAACAACTGAAACTTAAAAAAAAACTAAGCAACCTAGAACAGGTACAGAATATTAGATATGGAGATCATTTGGAAGGTTGTTGGCTGGGAGGGTAAAGGGGGATAGTGGGGAAATTGTGCAGAGACTAAGAAGCATAATTGGTTGAAACAAAATAGACAGGGGTATGTTAAAGATAGTACAGGAAATGGAGAATCCAAAGAATTTACAAGCATGACCCATGGACATGAACTGAAGAAGGGGATTGCTGGAGGTAAGTGGGGTACCAGGCAGAGAGGGAAAGAGGAAAAAAATGGGACAACTGTAATAGCATAACCAATCAAACAAACTTACAAAAAAATTCAGTTTCTAATATAGAGTAACTATATGCTTGATAGGTTCTTGCTAAAACTGTGAAGTGTTGTACAGCTGCTAATGTATGTTTGTGCAGGCATTGCAGAATGGAACATTGGGAATACAAAATCTGATTTCAGAAAAAACAAAGCTTAGTTCAAATAAAAGAACAACACTCTCCAACTGATAAATTTTTACTGAAAGAAAAAAGCCACTAAGTAAAAAACCCACTGGTGATATCTCCTGATAGTTTTCTACAATCCTCAAAACTTTTTTCATTTATTTGATTATGCACTTCTATTTCACATTTTCTTCTATGATGATTTATTTTTTATTAGCTTATTTGCTTATTGTTGGTTTCAGAGTATAATCCTGTTGTTTCAAAATACATTGAATTAGATATTTAAAACAAAAAAATCAATTTCAGAAAATCTTTAAAAATCTCATCAGAAAGCAAAACAAATTTAAGAACTGTGAAGTGGCTTTTTTTTTAATAGATTAAAACTATTACAGAGCAGCCCTAACCAGTGTGGCTCAGGCAGTTGGGCATTGTCCCACAAAGCAGAAAGTCACCAGTTCAATTCCTGGTTAGGTCTATTTGGCTTCAGACCCTGGTCAGGGCACCTACAAGAGGCAACTGATTGATGTTTCCCTCTCACATCAGTGTTTCTCTCCCTTACTTCCTCAATCCCTTCCCCTCTCTCTGAAAATAAAAATGAGTAAAACCTTTTTTTTTTTTAAAGATTTTATTTATTTATTTTTAGGGAGGGAAGGGATGGGGAGGGAGAGAGAGAGAGAGAGACATCAATGTGTGGTTGTTGGGGGTTATGGCCTGCAACCCAGGAATGTACCCTGGCTGGGAATCGAACCTGGGACACTTTGGTTCCCAGCCCGCGCTCAATCCACTGAGCTATGCCAGCCAGGGCTATGAGTAAAACCTTTTTTAAAAAAAAAAAAAAAAAAAAAAAAAGAATGTTACAGGAAAATAATAACTAAGT
The DNA here is from genome assembly GCF_004126475.2 of Phyllostomus discolor. NCBI lineage: Eukaryota > Metazoa > Chordata > Mammalia > Chiroptera > Phyllostomidae > Phyllostomus > Phyllostomus discolor. The sequence continues at coordinate 60,280,661 of NC_040905.2, forward strand.
AACTTACTTTCATACACATGTCATAAAACTTAAATGTCATATCTAATCAAGTTTATATTTTTCTTTTGAGAGATAAGGGAAGTTAAATAAAGTAGTCATGGAAACTTTTATCCCATTACTAGAAAATACCAGGTTAAAGCAAAAAGAATGAAACTGTGTGGGTGACCTACTGTGTAACTCTTTTTTTTTTTTTTTTTGTAGTTTATAAACCTGAATAAGTTTCAACTGGAGGAAAAAAAGAAAAAAACATTCATTCAAAGGACTTCTACTATATATTACCAGTGTAAAATGACCTTTAAATGTTGGACTCACGAGAACAATTGTTCTGCAAAATTGCATTTCTGATAAATATAAGTAATGTGATACAGACCTACTTCTTTCCTTTTTATTGAATTTATTGGAGTGACACTGTTAAGGAAATTATACAGGTTTCAGGTGCACAATCCAACAACACATCATCTGTACACTGTATTGTTTCTTCACCGCCACAGCACAATTATCTGTCCATCACCATTTATCTCATCTATACCCTCCTCTACTTCCTTCCAACTCCCCTCCCCCTGACAATCACCACACTATACATGGACATAAACTTATGTCCATAATATTTTTTCTCTTTTTCTTTCTTTTAAAGATTTTACTTATTTACTTTTAGAGAGAGGAAAAGGGAAGGAAAAAGAGGAGAGATACATCAGAGTGATAAAAACATCAATACGCTGCCTCTTGTACACACCCCAACCAGGAACCCACAACCCAGGCATATGCCCTGACTGAGAATTGAAATAGTACATTTCACTTTGGGGGATGATGCCCAAACAACTGAGCCACATGAGTCAGGACTTCTCTTTTTATTTTTCTTCCCTTTTACTACCTGGCCTCCCCCCAATCCACCAACAGCTGTCAACCTCCTCTCAAAACATTAGTCTGTCACTATTTTGCTTGTTAGTGCATTTTGTTCATTAGATTCCACATATGAGTAAATCATATGGTAGTTATCTTTCTCTAACTGTTTTATTTCACTTGGCATAATGCTCTCCAGGTCCATCCATGCTATCACAAAAGGTAAGATTTCCTTCATTTTCATGGCCAAGTAGTATTCCATTATGTAAATGTACCAGACTTTTTTTATCCACTCATCTACTGGGGGACACTTAAACTGCTTCCAAATCTTGGCTACTGTAAATAATGCTATGAACATAGGGCTGCATGTATTCCTCAATGTTTTGGGTTTCCCCAAATACATTTCAAGAAGTTGAATTGCTGGGTCATAAGACAGTTCCATTTTTTATTTTCTGAGAAAACTCAATACAGTTTTTCACAATGGCTGCACCAATCTGCATTCCCACCAACAGTGCACAAAGGTTTCCTTTTTCCACATCCTTGTTCTTAGTTGGAGAACAAGTTCTCCAAAACTTGTTCTTCGTTGATCTGATGATAGCCGTTCTGATAGGTTTGAGGCAATATCTCATTGTAGTTTTAATTTGTATTATTCTGGTGATTAGTGATATTGAGTATCTTTTCACATGTCAGTTGGCCATCAGATTTCCCCCTTTGTAGATGTCTATTCAGGTATTTTGCCCATTTTAAATTGGTTTGTGGGCTTTTTTTTAGTGTTTGCGTTTATAAGGTCTTTATAAATTTTGGATATCACCCTGGCCAGGTGGCTCAGGTGGTTGGAGTATGATCCTGTACAATGAAAGGTCATGGGGTATGATTCCTGGTCAGGGAACATCTATGTTCATTAGGGATGTTGGCCTCCCATTTTACTTCTTTGTAGTGTCTTTATGTTATTTTTGAATTAGGATAATGCTGGCCTTGTAAAATAAGTTTGGCAGTGTTCCCTCCTCTTGAAAATTTTGGAATAGTTTGAGGATAGTAAAATACCTTTGGTAAAATATACCTGGGAATCCCACCAGTCCAAAACATTTGTTTTGGGGGAGGTTTTTCTTATTATTATTGTTTCAGTTATCCAAGATTCAGTTTTGGAAGATTCTATGTTTCTAGAAATTTATTCATTTTGTCCAGATTGTCCAATTAGTTAGTATATAGTTGTTTGTAATAGTTTCTTACAATTCCTTAGTGTCAGTTGTTACTTTTCCTCTTTCATTTCTGATTTTATTCATTTAGGTCCTCTCTCTTTTTTTTTTTTTTTTTGATGAGTCTAGTTAAAGGTTTGTCAATCTTGTTTATCTTTTCAAAGAACCAGCTCTTGGTTTCATTAATCTTTTCACTATTATTGTTTTAGACTCTATTTCATTTATTTCTGCTCTGATCTTTATTATTCCCTTCCTTCTAATCACCTTGGCTTTGTTTGTTGTTCTTCTTCAAGTTCTGTAAATGTAAAGTTAAATTGTTAATTTGAGATTTTTCTCCTCTCTTGAGATAAGCCTGAAATGTTATGAATTTCCCTCTTTAGGATTGTTTTCAGCATGTCCCATAAGTTTTCAGTTGTTGTGCTCCCTTTTTCATTTGTTCAAGTTATCTTTTTTCCTGATCCCATTGTTAACCCATTCATTGTTTAATAACATATTATGTAGCCTCAATGTCTTGGGTGTTCTTCAGTTTTTTTTTATGATTACTTGCTAGTTTCACACCATTATGACCAGAAAAAATGCCTGATATGATTTCAATCTTTTTAAATTTATTGAGACTTGTTTTGTGTTCCAGCATATGGTCTATCCTAGAAAATGTTTCATGTGCACTAGAAAAAATTCATATTCTGCTGCTTTGGGTTGAAATGCTCTGAAGATATCAATTAAATCCACCTTATCTAGTGTATCATTAAACTCCACCATTTCCTCATTGATTTTATGTCTGGAAGACCCATATGTTGATGTCAATGGTATGTTAAAATCCCCTACTGCATTACTAACTGAATTACTGTCAATTTCTCCCTTTATGTCTATCAAGATTTGCTTTACATATTTAGGTGTGCCTATTTTGGGTGCATAAATGTTTACAACAGTTATATCCTTTTGTTGGTTTGCTCCCTCTATAGTGTCCTTTGTCTCTTACTATAGCCTTGGTTTTAAAGTCTCCTTTTTCCACATATATATGCAATAAGTATTGCTACCCTAGCTCATTTTATTTCCATTCACATGAAATACTTTTTTCCATCCCTTTACTTTTAGTATGTGTGTGTCTTTCACCCTGAAGTGGGTCTCTTGTAGACCACATATATATGGGTCTTGTTTTCTTATCCATTCAACTACCCTGTGTCTTGATTGGAGCATTTAAGCCACTTATATTTAAAGTGATTATTGATAGGTACATATTTATTGCCATTTTATTCTTTTAAATTTGTTCCCCTGTTGTTTCCTCTCCCCTCCCCCTCCTTCTCCTCCTACTACTTCTTCTTAAAGCAGGCCCTTTAACATTTCTTATAATATTGGTTTGGTGGTGACAAACTATTTTAGCACTTTCTTCTCTGGGAACCTATTTCTCTTTCAATTTTAAGTGATAATCTTGCTGGATAAAGTATCCCTTGCTCTCATCACTTTGAATATTTCATGCCAATCCTTTCTGGCCTGAAATGTTTCTCTTGAGAAATTAGCTGACAGTCTTATGGGAGCTCCCATGTAGGTAACTAACTGTCTTTCTCTTACAGCTTTTAAGATTTAATCTTTGTCTTTGACCTTTGCCATTTTAATTAAGATGTGTCTTGGTGCAGACGTCTTTGGGTCCATTGTTTCTGGGATTCTCTCTGTGCTTCCTGGACTTGTATGGCTTTTTTTTTTTCACCAGATTAGGGAAGTTTTCAGTCATTATTTCTTCAAATAAGTTCTCACCCCTCACTCTCTTCTCTCTTCTCCTTCTAGTACCCCTATGATGTGGATGTTGTTACACTTCACGTTGTCCCAAAGGTCCCTTAAACTATCGTCATTTTTTAAGACTCACTTTTCTTTTTGATGCTCCAATTGGGTGGGGGTTTTTTTTTCCATTTTGCCTTCCAAACTGCTGATTATAGATCCTCTGCTTCATCCAATACTATTTATTCCTTCAAGTTTTGTATTCTTCATTTCAGATATTGCATTCATCATTTCTGAATGGTCATTTTTTATGGTTTCTATGTCCTTTTTCATGTCTTTGTCCATGCTTATACCCATTGCTTTGAATTTCATAGCTGTTAAATTGCTTGCCTCAATTTCATTTAGTTCTTTTTCTGGATATTTCTCCTGTTCTTTCATTTGAGGGCTATTTCTTTGTCTTCTCATTTTGGCTGCCTCTTTATGTTGTCTCCTCATTTTGGCTGCCGCTATGTATTAGATAGATCTGGTACGACTCCCACTCTTGGTGGGGTGACAGTCTACTTAATCACCTGAGATGGGTGCTCCATGAATGTCCCTTGTGGGGGTTATAAGGGACCTCCTGTTGCAATTGAGTTTTGATTGCTATTGGCCCATTCATGCATGGGATCAACCATCAGGCTAGCTGACTATGAGGCTCAACATCAACTATGATGTGTGAGCTGATGTGCAGGTGTTGATCCCATGAGGTAGAATCTGCCTCAGCAGGGTTTGACACCTCACATAATCTCCCTTTGGATATGCTGCTTGTGAAACTTGTTGGATACTTCTCTAATGTTATCTGAAGCTGGATTCTGAGTGTGTTAGTTCTGGACCAAGTTGTATTCTGGTGCATGCCATTGTAAGATGGTGCCTGTGACTGGTCATCAGCAACTGAACTTTTAGAGCTACCAGCAATCCACAGTTTGTAGCTGCATCTGCTGGGCCTTGTGGGAATGACCAAGCTGCATACCAAGGTCAGTTTTTACAAGCATCAGGCCTAGGATTAGGTCAACAGTTCTAGGGAACCATAAGATCTGCCTCTACCTGACAGCCACCTATTAGGCTTAGTCAATGAATGAGCTTCTAGCTATACTCCTCAGCAGGGTGAAAGCTTCACAAGGGTGGGCAAGAGGGAGTCCAGAGTAGGGCTATTACTTTCCCCTGAACTGATGCTACACAGATAGGAGTGTTTCACCCAAGAAAGATGGTGTCTGCAATATAGTAGAATGACTCAGCACAAGATCTTGGCAGCTGTCCCTTCAGTTCTGTACTAGAAACACGAACAGCAGACTCTCCTCACATGACTCTAGACCACTCCATCCTCCCTCTCCAAGAGCCCAGGGTGAATTGCAGCAAACAAAATTTTGTGCATTAGGTGTTTAAGAAGGTACCTGTGTCTCTAGCAGACTTTCTCTCCTCACCCTGATGGACAGAAACCTTGTTGCTTTTCAAAGTCAGATGTTATGTGGGGACCTCTTCCCAGGTTTGGTGATCAGGCCTGGGAGCCTGACTTGTGGTTTAGACCCCACACTTCTCAGGGGAGTCTAAACCACTGAGCAGAGATCTACTTCTGAAACCTCAGCCAATATTCATAGGAGTAGAGCCAGCCCTTTCATGTCTCTGCCCTTCCTACCAGTTGTGATGTGATTTCTTCTGTAAACTCTTGGTTATAAGACTTCCCTTCAACTAATCTTCAGTTGGTTATTCGGAATGATGGTTCTATAATTTAGTTGTAATTCCAGTATGGTCATGGGAGGAGATGAGTATAGCTTCCACCTATTCCATTGCCATCTTCCAGACCTCCTATTAAATAGACTTAGAGTCTCTAGAACTGAGGCTGTGTGAAAACAGTAGAAAGACCACTGAACTGTATTTTTCCAGTATGTTATTAAATTGATGAACTTACAATTGACAGTATATTAGAATACCATAATCCTGACTTTATGTTTGTGGGGAATCTTATAGGTCAAAACATTTTTGCATAGATGATTTCATTCAATTCTACCAATAACTCTTAAGAAGTATAAGATCCCCATTTTCCATGTGAGAAACAGATACTCAAAAAGACAGGGATTTTCTAAGGAGCACATAATTTCAGAAATGGGATATGAATCTAAATATTTTCATTCCAGAAAATACATTTGTCTTCATCTGTACTTCAGCTTCTTTATTTTTTTAATCTTCATCTGAGGATATGTTAATTAATTTTAGAGAAAGAAACATTGACATGAGAGGGAAATGTTGATCAGTTACCTCCAATATGTATCCCCAACAAGGACTCAAACCTGCAACCTAAGTATGTGCTCTGACCATAAATCGAACTCCCAACCCTTTGGTGTACAGATGAGGCTCCAACCAACTGAACCATCTGACTAGGGCTTCAGCTTATTTATCTTTAAAATGAAAACTATTATATGTACATGATGTATTTTTTCATTTATTTCTCAAATATTTAGTATCAATTACATGACAGGCAAGATTAAATTATATGAAGTTCAAAGTAATTTGGACACTGTATAAAAACACAAACAAAACACCCACAACCAAATGCCAGATGGTATGTAAGCCCAGTAAAGCTGGGCTTAAAGGGGTCAATATAAAAGCTAATAACTTACCCACAGCTATTATGTTTTTTGGGTTCCCTATGGTATGCATCTGAGAATCATCATGATATACCTTGTATAGAAATCAATTAAAGTAGATTTAAAGTAGATTAAAATAGTCAGGCAGAGACTAATCCAAGATGGTGGCAGAGAAGGTGGGCTACACTAACCTCCTCCCAGGACCAAACTGGAATTACAACTAAATTATTAAAAAATTATCCTGAATAACTGTCTGAACACTAGCTGGAGAGAAGCCTTATAACCAAGGACTTATGGGAGAAATCACAAGACCACAATGAGACAGGCAGGAAATGCAGATGCACAAAAGGACAGGTTGGACTCCTATATGTGGCAGGTGAAGTTCTGGAGTGATATTTCAGTGGCTGAAGGGTTCCCCCTGAGAACTATGGGATCTAAACCCCAAGCTAGGTTCCCCAGCTTGGAGCACCAGAACGGGGAAAGGAATTCAAATAACATCTGGCTGTGAAAAGCCATGGGGCTTCAGTCCACCAGGGAGAGGTGGCTAGAGATACAGGGAGCCTCTTAAAGGAAGAACACATAAATTTCATTTGCAGCCATTTACCCTGGTCTGCAGCAGAGAGAGGGTAAAGTAGACTAGAGCCACATGAAGAATATGGGGTTGGTGGTTCTGAGGAGAGAGCCGAAAGGGTCATTTCCAGTACATTAGAAGCCATCTTTCTCAGACAGAGCACTCTGATCCATGGGACATTAGCCTGGGGGGAAGCAATAGCCCCACCCACAGGAATCTCTGCTGCACCTCTGTGGAGCTTAGACTGGGCTGGTGAGGAATACAGCTGGTGGCGATTCCATAGAGTAAAAATAACAGAAAGCCTTTAGGCAAAGGCAGATGTCTGGGAGATCTAAGACTTTAGCTGACCTTCCACCAGGCCCAGTGCTGGTAAAAAGCCTGCCTTGGTGCACATCTTGTTCTTTCTGCACACACCCAGGCACAGCTGTGGATCGCTGATAGCTCCAAACAGGTTACCCATGGCCAAACACTGTGTCTGACATAGGCCTGAACCAAAGATTTTGCAGATCTATATAATAAATAGAAACAAACACAAAGAGGCAGCCAAAATGGGAATACAAAGGCCCCAAATGAAAAACAACAGAATTCTCCAGAAGTACTAAGTGAAACAGAAGCAAGCAATTTATGAGATATAGAATTTTAAGTAATGATTATAAGGATGCGCAACAACATGAAAAAAGACATAGAAAGTGTAAAAAAAGACCAGTCAGAAATAAAGAATGCAAACTACATCGAGTAATATATTAAAAAGATCATACAGCATGATCAAGTGGGATTCATCCCAGGGATACAAGAATGATACAATATTTGTAAATCAATAAATGTAACACATCACATAAAAAAGGAAACACAAAAATCACATGATCATATCAATAGATGTGGGGAAAGCATTTCATAGGGTACAGCACCCATATATGATTTAAAAAAAAAAAAAAAACACTCAGCAAAGTGGAAGTAGAGAGAGCATACCTCAACATAATAAAGGCCATATACAAGAAACCTACAGCCAAATTCATACTCAATGGGCAAAAACTAAAAGCTTTCCCACTAAGATCAGGAACAAGATAAGGATGTCTGCTTTCACAACATCTATGTTCTAGCCACAGTGATCAGACAAGAAAAAGAAATAAAAGGCATCCAAACTGGAAAGGCAGAAATAAAACTGTCATTGTTTGCAGATGACATGATAGTATACAAAGAAAACCCTAAAGACTCCACCGAAAAACTACTTGACCTAATAAGTGAATTTGGCAAAAAAGCAGGATACAAAGTCAATATTTAGAAATTGAATGCATTTTTGTACACCAACAATGAAACATCTGAAACAGTAATGAGGGAAAAAAACCTATTTGCTATAGCAACATGAAAAATAAAGTACCTAGGAATAAACCTAACCAAGGAGGTAAAAGACCTATACTCAGAAACCTAAACACTGAAGAAATAAATTAAGTAAGACACAAATAAATGAAGCATATGCCATGTTCATGGATTGGAAAAATTAACATCATCAAAATGTCCATACTACCCAAAGCAATTTATAGATTCAATCAATCCCTATAAAAATGCCAATGACATATTTTATAGATATGGAAAAAATACTTCAAAAATTTCTATGGAAATATAAACAACTCTGAATAGCCACAGCAGTTCTGAGAAAAAAATAACAAAGTAGGAGGGATACAATACCTGATATCAAACTATATTACAAGGCCACTGTAATCAAAACAGTATGGTACTGGAATAAGACCAAACACATAGATCAATGGAACAGAATAGAGAGCTCAGAAATAAACAAATCTCAATACAGTCAATTAATATTTCACAAAGGGGGCAAGAACATAAAATGGAATAAAAATAGCCTCTTCAACAAATAGTGTTGAGAAATATGGACAAATACAAGCAAAAACATGAAATTCAATCACCAACTTAAACCATACACACAAAAAAAACTGAAGATAATAGACTGAAATATAGGGATGTGGCAGGCAGAAAACTTGGGAAGAAAAGAGCTGTGATCCCGTCCACTCAGAACATACTTTTTCTAGGGAACCTCAGTTGTGTGGATGTGGGTATACTTTTTACACTGGGACCAGTTGCTCCAGCATTTTTACCTGCATGTTCAGAGTCAGGTGGGCACATCAGTCCTTTCAGCAGAACCTGCCTTAGGCATTTAACCTTTCCTGGCTCAGGTGTACCAAGCCAAAAAAAAAAAAAAAAAAAAAAAAAAGGCCCAAATGGAAGAATAGATCAATGCTCCAGAACAAATACAACTAAGCGATGAAGAGATAGCCAGCCTGTCAGATGCTCAGTTCAAAACACTGGTAATCAGGATGCTCACAGAATTGGTTGAATTTGGTTGCAAATTAGATGAAAAAATGAAGGCTATGCTGAGTGAAATAAAGGAAAATGTACAGGGATCCAACAGTGATGGAAAGGAAACTGGGACTCAGATCAACAGTGCAAACCACAAGGAAAAAAGGAACATCCAACCAGATAAGAATGAAGAAACAGGAATTCAAAAAAATGAGGAGAGGCTTAAGAACCTCCAGGACATCTTTAAACATTCCAACATCTGAATCATAGGGGAACCAGAAGGAGAAGACGAAGAGCAAGAAATCAGAAACGTATTTGAACAAATATTGAAGGAGAACTTTCCCAATCTGCCAAGCAAAGAGATTTCTAGGAAGTCCAGGAAGCTCAAAGAGTCCCAAAGAAGTTGGACTCAAGGAGGAACACACCAAGGCACATCATAATTACATTAGCTAAGATTAAAATGAAGGAGAGAATCTTAGAAGCAGCAAGAGAAAGGGAGACAGTTACCTACAAAGGAGTTCCCATGAGACTGTCAGCTGATTTCTCAAAAGTGACCTTGCAGGCAAGAAGGGGCTGGAAAGAAGTATTCCAAGTCATGAAAAGCAAGGACCTACATTCAAGATTGCTCTATCCAGCAAAGCTTTCATTTAGAATGGAAGAGCAGATAAAGTGTTTCTCAGATAAGGTCAAGTTAAAGGAGTTCATGATCACTAAGCCCTTATTATATGAAATGTTAAAGGGATTTGTCTAAGAAAAAGAAGATTAAAAAATATGAACAGTAAAATGACAACAAACTCACAGTTATTAACAACCACACCTAAAACAAAAAGAAAAACAAACTAAGCAAACAACTAGAACAAGAACAGAACCACAGAAATGGAGATCACATAGAGGGTTATCAGCAGGGGAGTAGGAGGGGGTGAGTGGGGGAAAAGGTACAGAAAATAAGTGGCATAAATGGTAGGTAGAAAATAGGGGGAGGTTAAGAATAGTATAGGAAATGTAAAAGTCAAAGAACTTATATGTATGACCCATGGACATGAACTAAAGAGGAGGGGGGATGTGGGTGAGAGGCAATGTGCAGGGCAGAGGGGAATAAAGGGGGAAAAATGGGACAACTGTAATAGCATAATCAATAAAATATACTATTTTTTAAAAAGGCTGAAATATAAGTTATGATACCATAAAAGTCCTAGAGAATTCAGGCAGAAAAATTTCAGATATTCTACACAGCAATATTTTCACCTATACATCCCCTAGAGCAATGGATATAAAGGAACCAATAAACAAATGGGACTTCATCAAATTCAAAGTCTTCTGTATGGCTAAAGAAAACATCAGCAAAGTGAAACGGGAACTGACCATATGGGAAAATATATTTGCCAATGATACCTTGGACAAGGATTTGACCTCCAAAATATATAAAGAACTCACCTGACTCCATACCAGGAAGACAAACAATCCAATTAAAAAATGGGCAAAAGACCTGAACAGACTCTTCTCCAAGAGGGACATACAGAGGGCCCAGAGATATATGAAAGGATGGTCAGCATCACTAGCCATCAGAGAGAGGCAAATTAAAACCACAATGAAATGCCACTTCACACTGGTTAGAATGATTATCATAAATCAGCAAACAAGTGCTGGTGAGGTTGTGTAGAAAAGGGAACTCTAGTATGCTGTTGGTAAAATTGCAGACTGTTACAGCCACTGTGAAGAACAGTATGGAATTTTCTCAAAAAACTAAAAATGGAACTGCCTTTTGACCTGGCAATTCCACTGCTGGGATTATACCCTAAGAATCCTGAAACACCAATTCAAAAGAACCTATGCACCCCAGTGTTCATAGCAGCACAATTTACAATAGCCAAGTGCCGGAAACAGCCTAAGTGCCCATAGGTAAATAATTGGATCAAAAAACTGTCATACACTTACACAATGGAATACTCCACAGGAGAAAAAAAGAAGGAACTCCTACCCTTTGCAACAGCATAGATGGAACTGGAGAGTATTATGTTAAATGAAGTAAGCCACACCATGAAAGACAAACACCATATGATCTCACCTATAAGTGGAACAGAAATAGCAAAACAAGCAAGCCAGCAAAATAGAACCAGAGACATGGAAATAAAGAACAAACTGACAGTGACCAGAGGGCAGTGGGGAGGGTTATAACAGGGGAAAGTAGGGAAGGATCAAGTCAAGGAATATGTATAAAAGGCCCATGGACAAAGACAAGGGGTTGGGGAGGATTGAATGTGGGAAATGGGGAAGGGATTGGGCACGGGGGAGTAATAAGGGGGCAATGTAGACAACGGCAATTGAACAACTATAAATAAATAAATAAATAAACAAACATACAATATTTGCAATAAATAATATGCTGGAAGAAATAAACAGTAGGTTAGATAAAGCAGAGAATCGATTCACCAGTTTTGAATACAATGTAGAAAAAATAACCCAAGCAGAACAGCAAAAAGAAAAAAGAATTTTAAATTTGAGGAGAGTTTAAGAAACCTTTAGCACAACATAAAATGCATCCAACTTGGAAAGGAAGAAGTAAAACTGTCTTTATTTGCAGATGACATGACACTGTACATATAAAACCAAGAAACTATCAGAAGTGGTAAATGAATTCAGTAAAGTAGCAGGATACGAAATTAATATCCACAAATCAGGTGCATTTTATATGCCAATAATGAACTAATGAACTATCAGAAAGAGAAATTAAGAAAACAATTCCATTCGCAAATGCTTCAAAAATAATAAAATACTTAGAAATCAATCTAACAAAGGATGTAAAAGACCTATACTCCAAAAATTATAGGACACTGAAAAAAGAAATTGAAAAAGATACAAATAAGTGGAAACATATATTTGTGTTCATGGATAGGAAGAATAAACATCATCAAGATGTCCAAACTTCCGAAAGCAATCTATAGATTCCACACAAGTCCTATCAAGATACTAAGCATGTATTTCACAGAACTAAAACCAATATTTCAAAAATTTATATGGAACCACAAAAGTCTCCCAATAGAAACAGCAATCTTTTTTTATTTTATTTTAATCATTGTTCAAGTACAGTGTTCTCCCACTTACTCCCATTCCAGCCCACCCACCCAACCCTCCCCCTTCCCCCCCATTACTCCCCACCCCTAGTTTTTGTACATGTGTCCTCCAAATTTGTTCCTATAAACCCTACCCATTCTCCCCTGAAATTCCCTCTTCTCTCCCCTCTGGTCACTGTCGGTCTGCCCCCTATTTCAGTGTCTTTGGTTATATTTTGCTTAAGAAACAGCAATCTTGAGAAAATGAACAAAGTTGGAGGAATCACGCTACTTAATAGCAAGCTATACTATAAGGCCATAGCAATCAAAACAGCATGGTACTGGCATAAAATTATACATAGAGATCAATGGAACAGAATAGAGAGGCCAAAAGTAAACCCATGCCCTTATAGTAAATTAATAATTGGCAGAGGAAGGAAACACATACAGTGGGCTAAAGATAGTTTATTTAATAAATGGTGCTGGGAAAATTGGACAGATATGTGCAGAAAATTGAAATTATACCACCTTATTATACCATACACAAGGATAAACTCAAAATGGATTAAAGACTTAAATGTTAGACCCCAGACCATAAAAATCTTAGAAGAAGATATAGGCAGTAAAATCACAAACTTAACTCATAGCAGTATTTTTTTTTTTTTTTTGCCTTATCTCCTCAGGCAATGGAAAGAAAAGAAAACTAAACGGGACCACATTAAACTAAAAACTTTTTGCACAGGAAAAGGAAAACATCAACAAAATAAAAAGACAACCAGCTGAGTGGACAACCAATACATCTGATAATGGGTTAATATCCAAAGTGTATAAAGAACTTATAAAACAACATCAAATAAACAATCCAATTTTAAAAAATAGGCAAAGGACCTGAATAGATACTTCTCCAAGGAAGACATACAAATGACCAACAAACATGAAAAAATGCTCAACATCACTAATCATCAGAAAACTGTAAATAAAAATGAGATACTACCTCACACTGATAGCAGTTATCAATAAACCAACAAACAAGTGCTTTTAAATATGTGAAGAAGGGGAAACTGTTTTGCACTGTTGGAGGAATGCATATTGGTGTAGCCACTGTAGAAAGTAGTGTGGAATACCCTCAAAAAATTAAAATGGAACTACCTATGACTCACTAATTCCACTTCTGGGAATTTATCCAAAGAAGCCCAAAACACTAATTCAAAAGAATATAAACACCCCATGTCCACAGCCCTGTTTCTTACAATATTCAAGATTTGGAAGCAGCCCAAGTGTCCATCTGTAGATGAATGGATAAACTATAGTAATATTCACAATGGAATACTAACTGTCATAAAAAAAAGAAAACATTTTACCCTTTGAAATAGCATGCATAAACCTGGAGAACATTATGCTAAGTGAAATAAGCCAGTGAGAGAAAGACAAATACCATATGATTTCACTCACATGTGGAATCTCATGAACTGAATTAACAAGCAAAATGGAGGCAGACTCATAGATCAGGCTGACAGCTCTACAGTGGGGGAGGAGACCAAGGGTGGAAGTATTGAGCAAAAAAGAGAAAGGACCTTGGACATGGATGGCAATGTGTTCATGCAGGGAGGAGGGAGGTGGGTAATGTTGGAAGAAGTTATAAGTAAGATAAATGATCATGGAAAATACAATTAAAATTTTTAAATAAAAATAAAATGATTATTAAAAATTTTTAATGAAGAAAATATTCACAAATTAAGTGACCTCTTTCTCAGGAATTAGGATCTAAATTCAGCACATAAGAAAATTTGCATATGGTCAAAACCATTTAGAAGACCAGCATACTTTTTTTTCACATACTACTTATTTACATTTTACTCTTCTCTATGATCTTGAGGTTATTTATATGACTTTGTCAGTATGATGGGAATACTATATCATGGTGTGTTACTGTGCATTTCTTCCCAACTGTGGCCCATGACATCATGTTGGTAACTTGGAATTCAGCCTTAGTGAGGGTATTTACAGCCAAATCTGCAAATGCCACACATCAGGGCTTGGTTAACTGTTTTGTTGGTTGCCTCAACTTGAGGAAGTCATGGAGAAAATGTGAATAATGCCTATTAAACTTACAATGTGTTGTTAAACTGATTTGAAAAAAATTCTCCTAGAATTTGCAACTATCATCTAGTTCCTCAAGGAAGTCACTCATGTTGTTGATGAGCAATTGAAGTTCTGATATGGTTTAATTATTTCATGTTCTTTTTACTTGTTTATAAAAAGGCAAATATCAACCAACATTCAATTAGACTCATTTGTCAGTCACAACTATAGGTTGACTATGAATACAAGGATTCAGCAGAAATCAACAAAACAGTGTATGACTCCATTGGCTATATGGATTTATAATAAAAGTATTGCACAATTTGTTATTATTGATAATTTGGTGCCATGTATCTTTTATTAATATATTTTATTGATTATGCTATTACACTTGTCCCAATTTTCCCCCTTTGCTCTCCTCCTCCTGGTCCCCCACTTCCCTCTGACAAGCCCCTCCTTAGTTCATGTCCATGGGTTATGCATATAAGTTCTTTGACTACTCCATTTCCTATACTGTTCTTAACATCACCCTGTCTATTCTGTACCTACCATTTGTACTTTTTAATCCCTGCACATTTTCACCCTTTCTCCACCTTTCCCTTCTATTAATGGCCCTCCAAATGATCAACATATCTATGATACTGTTTCTCTTCTGCTTGTTTGCTTAGTTTACTTTTATATTAAAATATTGACAGTTGTGAATTCATTGTCATTTTAATGTTCATAGTTTTTATCTTTTTCTTAAATAATTCCCTTTAACATTTCATATAATGAGGGCTTGGTGATGATGAACTCCTTTAATTTGACCTTATCTGTGAAACACTTTATCTTCCCTTTTATTCTAAATGATGGCTTTACTGGACAGAGTAATCTAGGTTGTAGGTCATTGCTTTTCAATATTTTGAATACTTCCTGCCAATCACTTCTGGCCTGCAAAGTTTCTTTTGAGAAATCTGCTGATAATCTTATGGGAACTGTCTGCTTTTCTCTTGCTGCTTTTAAGATTCTCTTTATCTTTAACCTTTGGCATTTTCATTATGATGTGTCTTGGTGTGATCCTCTTTGGGTCCAACTTCTTTGGGATTCTATGTGCTTCCTGAACTTGTATGTCTATTTCCTTCACCAAATTAGGAAAGTTTTTATTACTTTTTCAAATACATTTTCAATTTCTTGCTCTGTCTCTTCTCCTTCTGGCACCTTCATGATGGTACGTTGAAGTTGCCCCAGAGGCTCCTTAACCTATCCTTGTTTGTTTGTTTGTTTATATTCTTCTTTCTTCCTGTTGTTCTGATTGAATGTTTTTTTTTCTTCTTTATGTTCCAAATCATTGATTTGATTCTTGGCTTCACCCACTCCACTGTTGATTCCTTGTAAATTTTTCTTTATTTCTGCCTGAGTCCTTTTTATGCTGTTGCAGTACGCAATGAGTTCCTCAAGCATCCTAAAAAACCAGTGTTTTGAACTCTGCATCTGATAGATTGGTTATCTCCATTTTGTTTAGTTCTTTTTCTGGGGTTTTGCTCTGTTCTTTCATTTGGGCCATATTTATTTGTCTCCTCATTTTGGCAGCCTCCCTGTGTTTATTTCTACATATTATATAGAGCTGTCTTAGTAGCATGGCCTATTGTAAAAAAGTGCAGCTGTAAGTAGGATGGGGCAGAGCCTTATGTAGTCACCAGGGCGGGGCGACCTGTGTGAACCATGTTGATGGATTCTCAGATATAGCATAGCTGCTGTGTGGCTCTGTGTGGAAGGGGCTCAGAAAAGGGACAATGACACAACCTGTGCTCTGGATTTTTTGTCCTGAAGGAAGCTGTCCCCTGGCACTTGCCCTAATGTCAGACACTTCAGTTTCTCCCCATATGCCACTGATGCCCTCCCAGCTCCTTCCCTGGTGCTAGAGCCCAGAGGGAGTGAGTCTACATAAGTCCTAAGTCCTGTAAGAGGAGACGCCTGAGAATCCCACAGTTTCTTTTGTTACCCTAACCCCCACTGGGTTTTATAGCCAGAAATTATGGGGACTTATCTTCCTGGCACTGGAATGCAGGGCTGTGTGGCCTGTTATGGGGCTGAGATCCCTCACTCCAGAGGTATCCCTCCCAATTTTTAACAACCACAAGTAGGGGTGGGACTGCCCATTCTGCATCTCTGTGCATCTCCACACACGCCTCTCCTACCTGGATGAATGTGACTTCTTTAATTCCTTGTTTTTTTAATTTCTATACAGCTCAATTTTCTGACAATTCTGGGTGATACTTGTTTTGTAGTTGTGTCTTGGTGTGGTCCTTTTGGGGTCCAACTTGTTTGGGATTCTCTGTGCTTCCTGGACTTGTATGTCTATTTCCTTTGCCAAATTAGGAAAGTTCTTTCATTATTTTTTCCAATAAATTTTCAATTTCTTGCTCTTCCTCTTCTGACATCCCTATGATCTGGATGTTGGCACTTTTGGAGATGCCCCAGTCTTATTCTCCCCTCATTTTTTAAAAATTCTTGTTTCTACATTCTATACTGGTTGACTGATTATTTCCTCCTCGTGTTCCAAATCACTGATTTGAACCCCAGCTTCCTTTCCTTCACTGCTAGTTCCCTCTGGATTGTTCTTTATTTTACTTAGTGTAACCTTCATTTCTTCCCCTATACATTTGCCATACTCAATGATTTCTCTGAGCAAACCCTGATGCAGTGTTTTGAACTCCACATCTGATAGGTTGCCTATCTCCATTTCACTTAGTTCTTTTTCTGGAATTTTGATCTGTTCCTTCATTTGGACCATGTTTCTTTTGTCTCCTCAATTTGGCAGCCTCCCTGTGTTTGTTTCTGTGTATTAGGTAGAGCTGCTTTGACTCCCTGTCTTGGCACACCTACTATGTTGTAAGGGGCAGAGTCTTAGGTATTCACCAGAGCAGGGCAACCCACTTCACTGCTTTATGATGCTGTAAATAAAGGAAGGGTCAGAGAGGGAACAATGTTGCTTACTTAGCACTCATCCCATTTCCAGTCACTTCACCACATTCAACTTGTACCCCTATAGCTGTTGCCCTGGTGGTGCTTCCTAGAGTGGGTGGGTTTGCATACATTCTAGGACTATGAGGGCCCTTTAAGTGGGCTTTCCTGAGAGACTAGCAGTGTCTTCTGCCATGCCATCCTGCACTGGTTTTCACAGCCAGAAGTTATGAAGCTTCATTTTTCCCAGCAAAAGAACACTGGGCTGTGCTGTCTGGCCTAGAGCTAGGATCACTCACTCCCCAGGTATCCCTCCTGGTTTTTATCTGCCACACATGAATGTGAGACTGCCCATTCAGCCAGTCACCACTGAAGGCACACTGCCACCACAATTCATTTTCTCCACCCTGGCTCCCCATCTCTGCCCCTCCTACCTATCTGGATGAATATTTCTTCTTTAAATCCCTAGTTGTCAGATTTCCATACAGTTGATTTTCTGGCAGTTCTGTGTTTTGTTTTTTTTTGTTTTGTTTTGTTTTTTGTTTTGAGGTTAGTTGTGATCCTTATTATAGTTGTACAAGGAAGTGAAGTGTGTCTACCTATGCCTCTATCTTGGTTGGAACTCCCAATTTGTACTTCTTAATCCCTTTACTTTTTTCACCCATCCTTCTGAGCCCCCTCCCATCTGGTAACTGTAAAAATATTCTGTATCTATGAGTCTGTTTCTTTTCTGCTTGATCATATTTTTATATTTAATTGTTGATAGATATGTATCTATTGCCATTTTGTTTATATTTTTATCTTTATTTTTCTTTTTATTAAAGAGATCCTTTAACATTTCACGTAAACTGGTTTGGTGTTGATGAACTCCTTTAGCTTTTCTTATCTGTGAAGCTCTTTATATGCCCTCAGATTCTAAATAATAGCTTTGCTGGATAGAGTAATTTTGGTTGTAGGTCCTTGGTTTTCATCACTTTAAAATTTCTTGCCAATCCCTTCTGGTCTGCAAAATTTCTGTTGAGAAATCAGCTGACAGTCTTAAGAGAGCTCTTTTGTAGGTAACTAACCACTTTACTCTTGCTACTTTTAAGATTCTCTTTTTGTCTTTAACCTTCTGCAATTTAATTATGTGTCTTGGTGTGGGCCTCTTTGGATTCACCTTGTTTGAGACTCTCTGTGCTTCCTGGACTTTTATGTTTATTTACCCTATGTTAGGGAAGTTTTCTGTCAGTACTGTTTCAAATAGGATTTCAATTTCTTGCTTTCTCTCTTCTCTTTCCAATACACCTATAATGTGAATGTTGATACCCTTGAAGTTCCTCCAGAGGCTCCTTACACTATCCTCAGTTTTTTCATTTTTTTTCTTTTGCTGTTCTGACAGAGTGTTTTTGTTTTCTTATATTCCAAATCACTGATTTGATTCTCATCTTCATTTATTACTGTTAACTCCCTGTAAATTATTTCACTTAGTGTATCCTTCATTTCTGATTGGTTCTGTTATGGTTTCCATGACCTTTTCTATGTTGTTGAAGTTCTCATTAACTCCATCTGCTCTTGCCTTGCATTCACTGACCATCTTATAACCAGTGTTTTGAACTCTGCATGTAGTAGATTGATTGTCTCTATTTTTAGCTCTTTTTCTGGAGTTGTGTTCTACTCTTTCACTGGAACTTGTTTATCTCCTTATTTTGGCAGTCTCCCTGTGTTTGTGTCTACTAGGTAGAGTTGCTACATCTTGCAGCTTGGTATAGACTATTATGTAGTAAGTGTATTTTGGGTTCAGTGGCACAGCGCCAATAACCCCAAATGGGCACTCTAGGTACACCCCCATTCTGTATGGGCTGTGTACACCTTCTTGTAGTTGAACCCCTATTGCTGTTGGCTTGTCAATGAGAGGGATTTATCCCCAGGTTGATCATCTGCAAGGTCTGGCCACAAATACCATGGAGGATCAGCTGTGCAGGGGCTCACCCCACACAGCAGGACTTACTTCAGTGGGGCTCTGGTGCACACTGGGTTCACCCCTTGAGTATGTGCCTTGTGGAGGGGTTTGGATGGTACTTCAATGTGGTCTCAAGCTGTCCACTAGGTGTTCTGGCTCTGGGGCTCTCAGGAGATTCAGGCCAATGTCAGTCACAGGTTGTGTTCTGCCTAGGGCCACCAAGCATTAGCCACAAAGTGATCTGCAGATAGCTGCTACTTGTACTGGGCATGAATGTGCCCAGGAAAGGCAAAGCTGCTACTAAAGCCAGTTGTTGCTAATGCTATATCTGGGACCACTTAATGAGAGTCACAGGGCACATCGAGGCCAGATGCTACTTGTTTGGGAGATTTTAGGAAGTCTGAAGCATGAGCCAAAACAAGATATTTGTATGGAAAAGTGCTAGAAACATCTTTGATGGGCCTGAAAGTTGGGTGGGGTAGGGTCTCAAGAATCACCAGGGTGGGGCGAAGTATAAGCCACATTGATAGAGACTTGGATATGGCATCCATCTACTGGCTTGTGGAGATAGGGCTCAGTAAAGGAACAATGCCCCCTGCCAGCACTGTCTGGGGAAGACTCCCCCTCCCCAGCTTTGGCCAAATGCCAGACAATCCAGTTTATCCTGTATGTCCCTGGTGCTTTCTGAGGTGATGCCCCAGTGCTGGAATGGAGAGAGAATGAGTCCAAGTCAATCCATACATGGGCCCTTTAAGAGGAACTTCCTGGGACTCCAGAGCCATCTGTTTCACACAGTCACTATCCCTAATGGCATTTTACAGACAGAAGTTATGAGGACTTCTCTATCTGCCACTGGCATGCTGGGCTGGGAACCTAATGTGGCACCAGGACTCCTCATTCCTCACAGGGGAGCTCTGCAGCTGAGATATCCCTCCTGATTTTTATACACCACAGGTAGATGTGGGACCAGGCTATTTAAGCCTCACCCTTCCTACTGGTCTAAATGTGGCTTATTCTTTATGTCCTTAGTTGTAGGACTTCCACTTAGCTCAATTTCAGATGGTTCTGAATGACAGTTGTTCTGTAGTTCAGTTGTAACTTTGATGTGGTTGTGGAAGGGTGTGATTATTGCATTTATCTATGATGTCATCTTGACTGGAACTCTACACAATTTTTTTTCAATAAATATAGAGCTGGCCCTCCATATCCTCAGGTTGCATCCAGATTCAAAACCTATATTTTGGAAAACTATGTTTTCCAACCACAGTTGGAATTATGCTGATACAGAGGGCTAACTGTATGCACAGTTCTATACTATTTTATATAAAGGACTTGAACATCTTTGGATTTTGGTATCTGCAAGGAGTCCCAGAACCAATCCCCCACAGATACTAAGTGACAATATAGTTCAGTTTTTAGGGAGTTAAGAGTTATATGTGAATTTTCTACTGAGCAAGGGTCTGTGCCCTTAATCCCTGCCTTATTCAAGGGTCACCTGTAGTTATAAATGTTTTATATTTTGTATCTCCTATATAACCATTGAGAGGAACAATTCAATAGTATGAATTTGCAATGTTCATTTATTTATGAATTTTAAAAAATGAAGATATAATTAATTCAAACTCTTAAAATTTATAGCATTTAGTAAAAAATGAACAGCATCCCTGGCTGGCGTAGCTCAGTGGATTGAGCGCGGGCTGGGAACCAAAGTGTCCCAGGATCGATTCCCAGCCAGGGTACATTCCTGGGTTGCAGGCCATAACCCCCAGCAACCGCACATTGATGTTTCTCTCTCTCTCTATCTCCCTCCCTTCCCTCTCTAAGAAATAAATAAATAAAATATTAAAAAAAAAATGAACAGCATGAAAAACAATTGATATTTTTGGCTTAGTAAAATTCAAAATAAAATAAGTAATAAGTACCACATGCTAACCTACTGCACCACTAGGACTCATGGACACGGACAACAGTGTGGTGACTGTGGGGTAGAGAGAGGTATAAGGAAACTAAATGGTAATGAAAATATTAAATATTTTAATACTTAATAAAATATTAAATTTAATTAAAATATTAAATAAGAAATTAAAAAGAAAAATTATATATGTATATGTATACTTGTAAATGTGTATGTGTGTAGTTATTTCTCACATAATGTGAATGACAGCTGATAAAGCAGGTGTTATTACTGCTGGAAAATTAGAAGAAAATAAAATTTCCTGAAGCAGTCCTATATTAAAGGTATAGGGCTCACCAAAGTTACTGGTAACTACACTGATGCTGAAAGGGGCCAAATGCCAGTATCTACATGCTAGAAGAAAGATAAAGGCATCAAGAAGCTTAATATTGACTATGACCTACCACTGACTCAGTAACACTTAGATTATGGAAATAGTGAAAAGTTTGGCAATTCCCTAGTTGACAGAGATTGTACCAAAAAAATTAAATATCCTCTTTTTTTCTTAATAGTTTATTTACTTCAAAGTACCTATAATTCCCTACTCTACATCCCTTTTCCTGGTGAGTCAAGCCAAGAGTGATCATAGGTGAATTACTAAATCATACAATGCCTCATTTTCAATAACAGAAATTAATTCATAATATAAAGATGTTTGTAGATCCACATGCTCTATCTCCCAATTAGAATATATACTACTCACTTTTATTCATGTATATCTCTTAATATAAAATAAAAATAACAAATTGCTATATTGTAAAAAAGGGGAAGTTATTTCATTTTTGTAGTTAAATTTATTGAAGGTCAGACAGATTTCAAGTATATATTCTATGATACATGATCTTTATATTGCATTGTGTGCTCACCAGCCAAAAGCAAATCATCTTCCATCACCATATATCTGTTCCCCTTTACTTTTTACTATCCCCAGCCCCTTCCCTCTGGTAAACACCATAATGGTTTTTTGTCTCTGTCTATGAGTTTCAGTTTTATATCATCCATATGAGTGAAATCATATGGTTCTTAGCTTCTTCTGACTTATTTAATTTAGCGTAATATTCTCAAGGTCCAGGCATGTTGTCACAAATGGCAGTATTCCATCTTTTCTAATGGCTGAAGAGTATTCCATTGTGTATATGTACCATATTTTCTTTATCCAGTCCTCTATCAAAGGACACTTTGGCTGTCTCCACATCTTGGCCACTGTGAATAATGTTGCACTGAATGTAGGAGTGCATAAATCTTTATAAATAAATGTTTTTGAGTTTTGGGGGTAGATACCCAGATTTCTAGGTCATATGGTAACTCTGTTCTTAGTTTCTTAAGGAACTGCCATACTGTTTTCCATAGTGGTTGTACCAGTTTACAGTCCCATCAGCAGTTAATGTGGGTTCCTTTTTCTCCACAACCTCTCCAACACTTGTTATTATCTGCCTTGTTGATAATATAGCCATTCTAACAGGTGTGAGGTGGTATCTCACTGTGGTTTTGACTTGCCTTTCCCTAATAGCTAGAGAAGTTGAACAACTTTTCATATATCTGATGGTCCTTTGTATGTTTTATTGAGAGGTGTCTGTTCAGGTCCTCTGCCTTTTTTTTAATTGCATTGTTTGTTTGGTGTTAAGTTGTATGATATATATATGTATATATATGTATGTATATATATGTGTGTATATATATATATGATATATATATGTATATATATATATATATATATTTTCCCATTCATTTGCTTTTGCCTTTACTTTCCTTGCCTTTGGAGTCAAATTCATAAAATGTTCTCTAAAACCCAAGTCCATAAGTTTAGTTTCTATGTGTTCTATGTATTTTATTTTTTCAGATCTTATATTTAGGTCTTTGATCCATTTTTAGTAATTTTTGTAGAATAGGACAAACTGTAATCTAGTTTCATTCTTTTGCATGTGGCTTTCCTATTTTCCCAGTACCATTTTTTAAAATATTTTATTTGTTTATTTATTTTAGAGATGGGAAGGGGGAGAGAGAAAGAAACATCAATGTGCAAGAGATACATCAATTGACTGCCTCTGGCACACCCCCAACTGGGGACCTGGCCCACAACTCAGGTATGTGCCCTGACTGGGAATCGAACCTGTGACATTTTGGTTCACAGTCTGGCACTCAATCCATTGAACCACACCAGCCAGGGTCAGCAGCACCATTTATTGAAGAGGCTTTCTTTTCTCCATTGTATGTTTTTGGCTCCTTTGTCAAATATTATTTGCCCATATACCTGTAGTTTTATTTCTGGTCTCTCAATTCTGTTCTATTGGTCTGTGTGCCTCTTCTTTACAGATACCATGCTATTTTGATTATTGTAGCTCTGTAGTATAACTTGGTCAGATAGTGTGATTCCTTCAACTTTGTTCTTTTTCCCCCTCTCAGGATTACTTTAGTTATGCAGAGTCTTTTGTGGTTCCATACAAATCTGATTTTTGTTCTACTTCTTTAAAAAGTGACATTGGGATGTTGATGGGGATTCCATTAAATTTGTACATTGCTTTGGAGAATATGGCCATTTTAACTTTGTTGATTATTCCAATCCATGAATGCAGAATATCTTTCCTGTATCTTTTTCAATTTAATAATGCTTTGTAATTTTAAATATACCACATCCTTTGTTAATTCCTAAGTATTTTATTGTTTTGGTTGCAATTAGAAAAAGAATTGTTTTTCATTTCTTTTTCTGAAGTTTCATTGTTAGTGTTTAGGAAAACAGTGGACTTTTGTACATTAGTTTTGTATCCTACAACTTTACTAAATTTGTTTATTGTTTCTAATATTTTTTGATAGAATCTTTAAGGTTTTTTATGTACAGAATCATGTCATCTGCAGAATGTGACACTTTTACTTCTTCCTTCCCAATTTGGATGTCTTTTGTTTCTCCTTTTTGCCTAGTTTCTCTGGTTAGGGCTTCCAGAACTTTGTTAAATAAGAGTAGTGAGAGTGGGCATCCTTGACTTATTCCTGATTTTAGAGGAAAAGCTTTCAGTGTTTTACCATTGAGTATGATACTGGCTGAGGGCTTATCATAGATGGCCTTTATTATATTGAGGTACTTTCCTTCTATACCCATTTTATTGAGTGTTTTAATCATAAGTAGATATTGTATCTTATCAAATGCTTTTTCTGCATCTATTGATAAGATTACATGATCTTTATTCTTTGTTGTGTTAATGTGATGTATTACATTGATTGATTTGCATATGTTGAACCACCCTTGTGCCCCTGGAATGAACCCCACTTGATTATGATGTATCATAATTTTAATGTATTTGATTTATTGTATTTGATTTGCTAGTATTTTGTTTAGGATTTTTACATCCATATTCTTCAGAAATATTGGTCTATAGTTTTTTGTGTGTGTTATCTGTGCTAGGTATTGGTATCAGAGTTATGTCAGTCTTATAAAATGCATTAGGAAGTACTGCCTCTTCTTCAATTTTTTGGAAGAGTTTGAGAAGGACAGGTATAAAATCTTCTTTGAATGTTTGGTAGAATTCACTAGTGAAGCCATCTGGTCCTGGACTTATACTTTTTGGAAGATTTCTGATGGTTGTTTCAATTTCTTCACTGTTTATTTGTCTATTTAGATTTTCCAATTCATCATGTTTCATTCTATGAAGGTTACATATTTGTAGGAACTTATCCATTTGTTTTAGGTTATTGAATTTGTGGCATGTAGTCTTTTATAATATTTTTATATGATCCTTAATGTATATGTTATGTGTGTGGTAACATCTCTTTCATTTCTGATTTTGTTGTTATGAGTCTTTTCTCTTTTTTCTTTAGTGAGTCTAGCTAGGGGGTTGTCACTTTTATTAATCTTTTTGAAGGACCAGTTCTTTGTTATGTTAATTTTTTATATAGTCTTTTTGTTCCCTCATTCAATTCTGCTCTAATTTTTATTATTTCTTTTCTTCTCCTGACTTTGGGTTGCTTTTGTTCTTCTTTTTCTAGCTATTTATGATGTAATGCTGGTTGTTAACTTGGAGTTTCTTTTGGTTCTTTAAATAGGACTGCAATGATATAAACTTCCCTCTTATTACTGCTTTTCCTGATCCCAGAAGTTTTGACATGTTGTATCGGCATTCTCATTTGTCTCTATATATCTTTTGATCAAACCTTTTGTTCTCCTTTGACCCAATCATTTTTATTAGTATGTTGTTTAATCTCCACATATTTGTAGATTTCTTTAGTTTCTGTTTTCAGTTCATTTCTAATTACAAAGAATTGTGGTCAGAGAATATGCTTGGTATAATTTCAATCTTCTTGAATGTGTTGAGACTAGTTTTGTGACCCAGCATCTGGTATATCCTTGAGAATGTTCCATGTCCACTGGAGAAGAATGCACAATCTGATGTTCTGGGATGAAAGGCTCTGTAGATGTCAGTTATTTCCATTTGGTCTATCATTTAAGACAGATTTCGCTGCTGATTTTCTATTTGGATAATCCATCTAGAGCTATCAATAGAATATAAAGGTACTCAACTATGGTTGTGTTTTGGTCTGTTTCTCCCTTTAGTTCTGTGAGTAGTTCCTTTATATAATTTGTTGCTCTTGATGTGGTGTTCTCTTTATCATTATAAAGTGTCTATCTTTGTCTCTTGTTATCTTGGTTATCTTGAAATCTACTTTGTCACACAGTATGGCTGCACCTGCTTTTCTATGGATGTTATTTGCTTGGAGAATTATTTTCCACCCTTTCACTTTGAATCTGCCTTTGTCTTTGCAGGTTAGCTGTGTCTACTGAAGGCAGAATATAGCTGGGTTTTATTTTTTTATCCAGTCTGCTACTCTGTGCCACTTTATTGGTAAATTCAGTCCATTTACAGTTAGGGTAATGATCGATGTATAATAATTTCATATAGCCATTTTATCTTTTGTTTTCTGGTAGCTTCGTGCCTCCATTTGTTCTTTTCCTTCATGTTTCTCTGTTGTTTTTGTTTGCTGATATTCTATACTTATTTCCTCTGTTGCCTTTTTTGTGTGGTATGTATCTGTTTGGGATTTTTTGTGTGTGGTTACCATTAGATTTATGAAAAAGAAGGTTTCATGTATACAGTAGTCTTTTTTTCTTTTGAATATATCTGATCTCCATCCTTCTTTGTAAATTCAGATCTTTTCACCTCCCCTTTTGTGTTTTTGTTATCATAAATTATCCCTGGCTATGCTGTAAGTTTGTTGGTGATCTTATATGTAGCTTTGTGACCTCCTGTTCTTTGTTTCAGGTACAACAACCTCCCTGAGTTATTTCCTGCAACGGAGGTCTTCAGGCAATGAATTCCCTTAGCATCTGTATTCCTGGAAAAGCCTTTATTTTGTCTTCATTTTAAAGGATAATTTTGCTGGATATATTATTCTTGGCCTATAATTTCTCTGTTTCAGTAGTTTGAATATTTGGTTCCACTCTCTTTTGGCTTATATAGTTTCTACTGAGAAGTCCACTGATAATCTAATCAGCTTTCTTTCAGAGGTTACTTTTTCTTCTTTTTTTTTCTTTTTGGCAACCTTGACCATTCTTTCTTTGTCATTAATTTTCGACAGTGTTAATACAACATGCATTGGAGAAGTCCTCTTTGGATTGAGGTAACTAAGTGTTCTGTTTGCCCCTTGGATTTAAGGATCTAGTTCTTTCCATGGATTTGGAAAGTTCTTAACTGTTTTAATAAGCTCCCCATTCCCTTTTTCCTCTCTTCTTCTATTATTTTGTCTATTATGTTATGTCTATTATTTTTATATTGTTCTTTCTGATAGAGGCATAGTTCTCATAGAGCTCTTCCACTTTTTTTTTATGTTCAGGTCTCTCTCTTCTTCCCTTTGTGTCACTCCTAGATTTCTATCTTCAATATCAATAATCCTTTCCTCCATTTGGTTTGCTCTATTTGCTGTGGTTGCTAGTTTATTCTTTTTGTTGTTGTTGTTGTTCAAGTTCAGTTATATTTTCCTCTCACTACTCCTCCCCCACCCTACCCATCCTCACCTCCCACCCTCAGTCCTATCCCCCTTTGTTTTGTCCATATGTCCTTTATATATGTTCCTTAACAACCCTTCCTCCCTTTTCCCCCATCATTGCCCTCCCCAATTAATCTTTTATTGGATTTTTCATCTCCAGAATTTGGTTTTTTTAATGTTTCAGTTTCTTTGGTGAAATAGTTGTTTTCTTCATTGTTTTCTAATCCACTAAATTGCCTGTCTGTATTTTCTTTCATCTCCTTGAGCATATCCAAAACCGCAATCTTGAATTCTCTGTCATTTATGCCATATATTTGTGTGTCTTTAAATTTGTTTTCTGGAGATTTTTCATTTTTCTTTTCAATCAGCCTATCTTGGTTATTCATGGTATTTTATGAATTTCTTCTCTGTCTAGGTATCAATGTGTGAGTGACACTTCTCTAATAGATTAATACAAAAGAGATCTTTCTATTCTTTTCCAGTAGGTGGTGCTGAATCACAAGTTTTCTTACCTCTGTGAGATCAGCCTGTTGATCCATAGTCTCCAGCTGCCATCAGTATAGCTGCAATGTGTTGGAGTTGGGCAGAGCTTGGATAACACACCATCTTCTTTGTTGATTGCCCTCCTGGTAATGGTGGCCTGGGTCCTCCACAGAGTACCCCCTATGCCCTGACCCTGAGACTGGTCAGAGAGTGCACCCTTCACCCAAGGAAAAATGTGATTCTGTAGTTATCAGGCTCACAGACTATAGGCTAGGTAACCTGGCACCAAGGGCAGGGGGAGGTGTATTCCAGGAGGCTAAGCAGTGGCTAGGGGAAGAAGGCCTGGCTTCATGGCTGTTTCTCCATCTGAAATGCCAGCTACCCAACAACTGCACCTGCATTCCTGTGCTGTGTGTCCTTGCTCAGGTCTCAGTTCAGCCGCAGCTCACATTGCTCACTCCTACAGTAGTGCCCATCGAGTCTCTCTGCTCCTCCTGGCTGAAGGGTGTGTCAGCCATCACTGGATTCCTTCCTTCTCTGAAAGAGCTCCTCCATGAGCTCCAGGCTGCCAGACTGCATCCCTTGTTCATATCAGCCCCTCTCCCTTTTTGCCTTCACCTTTTGCTCCATTTGTCCACCTTTAAATGTTTTAATACACAGGTCTCTCAGGCATATCTGTGCTTTCAACAAGGAATCCTTTGTTGAGTTAGGTGTTCAAATTGTTGAAACTTCAAGGGGAGAGACCAAGGGGATCTCTCACACTGGCATTCCTCTGACATACATCTCTAAAAAGTTCTTTTTTAAACTATCTGGCACAAATATTCACAACTTTCACACTTACCAAGGGCTATAGGTAATGTTGTAATAAGCTTTATAGCTTACTAAGTTGTTTCACATAAATTGACTCATTGTATCCTTACATTAGCCCTACATCCACTTTACAGGCTAAAAACTATGGCTTGTCTTGTATAATGGAAATGTACACTTGAAACCACTATAATCCTATTAGCCAATGTGACCCTAATAAATTTTTCAAAGCTATGTTTTAAACATATTGAATGCTTTACCCAAAAATAAATCACAGAAGTCATAAATGACAAACTGAAATTCATATTCTAATATCTGTACCTCTTTTGAACAGTGTTATCAAGTATAGTCACCATGTTTTATATTACCTTACATATTATACCTCTTAAAGCCGTAAGTTTTTGCCTTTTTACCATCCTCTCCATATTTCACCCACCTTCTAGCCCCTGGTAACCATTTTCTACTCTCTGTTTCTATGAGTTTGAAGTCTGTTAGTTCATTCCAAAGATAAGTGACACCATGCAGTACTTGTCTTTCTCTGTCTAGCTTATTTCACTTAGCATAGTAACCTCCAGGCCCATGTCATCACCAATGGCAAGATTTCCTAAATTCTCATGGCTGAATAATATTCCATATCTAATAGATAGGAAGATATAGAGATATCTCATATCTTCTTTATCCATTAATCCATTGATGGACACCAAAAAACAAAAACACAAAACCTGACACACTGAGCTGTGCTACAGTGAAAGTGAACTGGCCAGAACTGAAAAGAGATACCAGTTTCTGGTATACAAGTTTCACGCCATGTATATAACATCCATAATGCTTACTCTAAATTGTGTGTCAAAACTTGCTTCTGGGAGATGTGGACATGCAAAAAAAAAAAATGAAACTCAACCACCAGCTTACACCATACACAAAAATAAACTTAAGATGTATAAAAGACTGAAACATAAGTAATGATACCATGAAAGTCCTAGAGAAGAACATAGGTAGGAAAATATTAGATATTCCATATAGCAATATCTTCACCTATATGTCCCCTAGAGCAATGGATATAAAGAAACCAATAAACAAATGGGACTTCATCAAATTCAAAGTCTTCTGTATGGCTAAAGAAAACATCAGCAAAATGAAAAGGGAGGCTACTGTATGGAAAAATATATTTGCCAATGATACCTCAGACAAGGATTTGATCTCCAAAATATATAAAGAACTCACATAACTCCACATCAGTAAGACAAACAATCCAATTAAAAAATGGGCAAAGGACCTGAACAGGCTCTTCTCCAAGTAGGACATACAAGAGGGCCCAGAGACATATGGAAAGATACTCAGCATCACTAGCCATCAGAGAGATGCAAATTAAAACCACAGTGAGATACCACTTCACACCAGTCAGAATGGCTATCACAAACATATCAACAAGCAACAAGTGCTGGTGAGGTTGTGGGGAAAAGGGAATCCTAGTACACTGTTGGTGGGAATGCAGACTGGTATGGCCATTGTGGAAAACAGTATGGAATTTCCTCAAAAAACTAAAAATGGAACTGCCTTTTGACCTGGCAATTCCACTCTGGGATTATACCCTAAGAATCCTGAAACACCAATTGAAAAGAACTTATACACCCCAATTTTCATAGCAGCACAATTTATAATAGCCAAGTGCCGGAAACAGCCTAAGTGCCCATCAGTAAAGGAGTGGATAAAAAAACTGATACATTTACACAATGGAATTTCTCCCTAGCAGAAAGAAAGAAGGAACTCCTACCCTTTGTAACAACATGGATAGAACTGGAAAACACTATGCTAAGTGAAATATGCCAGGCAGTGAAAGACAAATACCACATGATCTCATCTATAAGTGGAAGAGAATTAACAGAACAAACAGGCCAGCAAAATAGGGAGAAAAATATAAAAAATTAAAAAAATTAAATTTTTAAACAATTTCAGAGAAGATGTTAATGATACAAAATAAGAAAATTACCTAATAATGTTAAAAATAATGGTAATAAAAGCAGTCATAAGAACAATGCATGAACAAAGTGAGAATATCAACAAAGAAACAGAAATATATAAGAAAGCACCAAACAGAAATAACTAAGTTGAAAAATCCATTAACTAGTGAAAAAATCAATAGAGGGTTCAACAGAACACTAAATGAAGTGAAAGAAAGAGTAAGTGAACCAAAGACACAGCAGTGGAATTCATCCAATCAGAGGAACAAAAGGGATAGAGAAAAAAAAGAGTGAAGATACCTTAAGGGATTTATGGGACACCATCAAGCAGACCAAAGAAACAACCTAACTTTACACCTCAAGCAATTAGATAAAGAAGAAAAAATTAAGTCCACAGTTACTAGAAGAAAGGAAATTAAAACGATCTAAGCAAAAATAAATAAAATGACAGTAAGATGAGATGTGGCAGCCTGGACAGTCTCCTGGAACAGAAAAAGGAGATCATATGAAAACTATAATCTGAATAAAGTATGGACTTTAATTAATAATAATATGTCAATAATGGTTCATTCATTATGATAATATACCATGCTACTATTAGAATTAATAATAGGGGATACACTCCTATGTTCATTGCAGTGCTATTTAGAATAGCCAAGATTTGGAAGTAGCCCAAGTGCCCATCAGTAGATGAGTGGATATAATGTGATGGCACATTTACACAATGGAACACTTCTTGGCCAT
The DNA here is from genome assembly GCF_004126475.2 of Phyllostomus discolor. Lineage (NCBI taxonomy): Eukaryota > Metazoa > Chordata > Mammalia > Chiroptera > Phyllostomidae > Phyllostomus > Phyllostomus discolor. Next base: position 60,311,854 of record NC_040905.2, read on the forward strand.
AAAAAGATAAGTGAGCCCTGGCTCGTGCAGCTCAGTGGACTGAGTGCTGGTCTGCAAACCAACACCGATTCCATTCCCAGTCAGGGTACATGCCTGGGTTGAGGTCAGGTCCACAGTTAGGGGTGTGCAAGAGGCAACTGATAGATGTATCTCTCATGCATTGATGTCTCTGTCCCTCCCTTTCTCTCTCTAAAAATAAATTAATAAATCTTTTTTAAAAAGGTAAGTGAAATAAGCCCATCAGAGAAAGACAAATACCATATAATATCACTTATACATGTAATCTAATGAACAAAATAAACAAACAAAATAGACACAGACTCATCAATACAAAAAACAGACTTATAGCTGTTAGAGTGGAAGGTGCTGGGGGCTGGGTGAAAAAGGTGAAGTGATTAAGCAAAAAAAAAAAAAAAACCCTCATAGACTTAGGCAACAGTATGGTGACTACCAGAGGGAAAGAGGGGTAAGGGGAGGTAGAGGAAGTTCAAAGGAAAACAAATGGTGGTGACTTGACTTTGGATGGTGAATATATAATAGAATATAGAGACGATGTATTATAGAATTGCACACCTGAAACCCATATAATTTATTTAAAAATGTCACCCCAATAAATTCAATAAAACAAAAAAAATAAAATTATTTTTAAAAGTGTGCTTTATTGATTATGCTATTACAATTGTCCCATTTCTCACCCTTTATTCTCCTCTGCCCTACACACCACCTCCCACCCCATCCCCCCCCCTTTAGTTCATGTCCATGGGTCATATATATAAATTCTTTGGCTTCTACATTTCCTATACTATTCTCAACCTTCCCCTGTCTATCTTCTACCTACCATTTATGATATTTATTTTCTGTACCTTTTCCCTCTCTCTCCGCACCCACATCCCCACTGATAACCATCCATGTGATCTCCATTTCTGTGATTCTGTTCCTGTTCTAGTTCTTTTCTTATTTTGTTTTTATTTTTGTTTTTATTTTAGGTTTGGTTGTTAATAACTGACTTTGTCATCATTTTACTATTCATGTTTTTTATCTTCTTCTTCTTAGGTAAGTCCCTTTAACATTTCCTATAATAAGGGCTTAGTGATGATGAACTCTTTTAACTTGACCTCATCTGGGAAGCACTTTATCTGCCTTTCCATTCTAAATGATAGCTTTGCTGGATAGAGTAATCTTGGATGTAGGTCCTTGTCTTTCATGACTTCAAATACTTCTTTCCAGCCCCTTCTTGCCTGCAAGTTTTTTGTTTGTTTGTTTGTTTTGTTTGTTTGTTTGGGAAATCAGCAGACAGTCTTATGGGAACGCCTTTGTAGGTAACTGCCTCCTTTTCTCTTGCTGCTTTTAGGATTCTCTCCTTATCTTTAATCTTGGCTAATGTAATTATGATGTGCCTTGTTGTGTTCCTCCTTGAATCCAACTTCTTTGGGACTCTCTGAGCTTCCTGGACTTCCTAGAAGCCTCTTTCCTTGCCAGATTGGGAAAGTTCTCCTTCGATATTTGTTCAAATAAGTTTTCAACTTCTTGTTCTTCCTCTTCTCCTTCTGGCACCCTTATGATTCAGATGTTGGAACATTTAAAGATATACTGGAGGTTCCAAGCCTCTCCTCATTTTTTTGAATTCTTGTTTCTTCATTCTGTTATGGTTGAATGTTTCTTTCTTCCTTGTGGTCCACACCATTGATTTGAGTTCTGGCTTTCTTCCCTTCACTATTGGTTGCCTGTACATTTTCCTTTATTCCACTTAGCTTAGCCTTCATTTTTTCATCTAATTTGCAACCATATTCAACCAATTCTGTGAGCATCCTGATTACCAGTGTCTTGAACTATGCCTCTGATAGGTTGGCTATCTCTTTGTCACTTGGTTGTATTTTTTTCTGGAGCTTTGATCTGTTCTTTCATTTGGGCCATATTTTTGTCTCTTTGAGCTTGTTACCTGATAAGGGGTGGAGCCTTAAGTGTTCACCAGAGCAGGATAACCCACATTGCTGCATTGTGATGTTATATGTGGGGAAGGGGTCTGAGAGGGAAGAGTGCCACTTGCTCCACTCTCTGCCAGCTTTCAGTCACTTCCTCCACTACCCACAAGCAAATTGGGCCCTTCTGGTGCTGATTCCCGGGTGGGTGGGTTTGTGTACGTTCTAGGACCTTGTGGGTCTCTCCAACAAATTCTCCTATGAGACTGAGATTTTCTCCCACTGCTACCTCAACCCCCACAGGTGTTTTTAATCAGAGGTTTGAGGCTTTATTTACCCACTGGAACTCTGTGTTGCATGGTCTGTCTCACTTCCCAGTTGTTCTACCCAGTTTATCTGCACATGAATGTGGGACCACCCAGTCCTCAATCTTCCACCTTGCTGGGTCTGCCAGCTGCAGCCTTGTTGCAAGTACTCTCTGCCTGGCTGCCCATCTCCACCCCTCCTACCGGATGAATGTTTCTTCTTTAACTCCTTGGTTGTCGGACTTCCATACAGTTCAACTTTCTGTGACTTCTGGTTGTTTTTTGTTTTTAAATTTGTTGTTGTCCTTCCTTTGGTTGTGTGAGGAGGCACAGTTTGTCTACGTACACCTCCATCTTGGCTTTATTTCAAAAAATGAAATAAAGGCTAAATGAAAATAGCTCAGTGATGGATTGAGCGCAGGCCTGCAAGCCAAAGCATCGCTGGTTTGATTCCCAGTCAGGGAACATGCCTGGGCACATGCCTGGGTTGCAGGCCATATCCCCAGTATGGGGTATGCTAGAGGCAACCATACATTGATGTTTCACACCTTCTCTTTCTCCCTCCCTTCCCCATCTCTCTAAAAATAAATAAATAAAACCTTTAAAAAAAAGAAAATAGCTCAGGGAAACCAAGAGCTGATTTTTGAAAATATAAACAAAACAGCAAACCTTTAGCTAGACTTACTGTGAAAAGAGAAAGAAGATTCAAACAAAATTGGAAATGAAAGTAGATATTACAACTGATATCACACAAATACGAAGAATCATAAAAAGAAACTAAAGAATTTGCCATGGCTGGTGTGGCTCAGGAAGTGCCAGCCTGAAAATCAAAAAGTGGATATTCAAGAAGATTCCCGGTCAAGGCACTTGCCCAGGTTGTGGGCCAGGTCCCCAATGGGGGTCATGTGAGAGACAAACAATGATCTACCTCTTGTACATCTATGTTTCTCTTCCTCTCTTTCCCCCTCCCTTTCCCTCTCTCTAAAAGTAAGTAAGTGAAATCTTACCCCCAAAAAAGAACTACATGGTAACAGAAAATAGAGGTGTAGGTAAACACTGCTCAGCTCCTTGAACAACCACGGAAAAAATTACAACTATATTACAAAACAACTATAACTCAGAATCATCACAAAATCGAGCTGTATGGAAGTCTGGCAACCAAGGAATTACAGAAGCCACATTAATCCAGACAGGCAGGAGAGGCAGAGATGCAGAACACAGAATGGGCCATACCATGCCCAAGGTGACAGATGAAAATCAGGAGGGACATTTCAGAAGTGAGGGATCCCAGCCCCATACCATACCACCCAGCCCAGGGTTCTAGTGCCAGGAAGATAAGTTCCCATAACTTCTGGCTGTAAAAACCAGTGGGGGTTGGGATAGCAGAAGAAACTTCAGGATCCTCAGGAGCCTACTCTTAAAGGGCCTCAGAGTCCTAGGACTTACTCAGACTCACTTCCTTTGGGCTCCAGCACTGGGGAAGCAGTTGGAAGGGCATCACTGACCTACAGGGAGAAACTGAAATATATGGCATCAGGGCAGGTACCTGGGAAGAGCTTCCTCCTGAACAAAACTCCAGAGGCCAGGCAGGGGCCATTGTCCCTTTTCTGAGCCCTCCCCCACACAGAGCCACAGAGAGGCAATACCATATCTGAGGCTCCATCGACCTGGTTCACACAGGTTGCCCCATCCTGGTGATTATCTAAGGCTCCACCCCATCCAACTTACCAGTATACTTTTCTACAATAGAGCACACTACTAAGACAGGGAGTCAAAGCAGCTCTACCTAATAAATAGAAAAAACACAGAGAATAGTCTGGTCAAGATAAAGGCATAGGTAGACATGCCTTGCCTCATTGCATAACCATAAGAAGGAATGCAACTAACATAAAAATGAACAACACCCAGAACTGCCAGAAAATCACCCAGAAAAACACCCCGAACTATACAGAGGTCCAGCAACCATGGATATAAAGAAGCTATATTCATCCAAATGGGTAGGAGGGACAAAGGTGGGAATTCGGGGTAGAGAGGACTTGGTGTGGTGGCAGTGAGCTAGGGGCAGTGAGGCAGTGGTCACCAGTGGAATGGGCAGCCCCACATTCACATGTGGTGGATAAAAATCAGGGAGACACATTGTGAGCCAGCGAGCCCAGCCCCAGGCCAGACCATGAAGTCTGGGGCTTCAACACCAGAAAAAAGAAAGCTTCATAAGTTCTGGCTGTAAACCCAGTGGGGGTTGGGGTGGCAGAAGAAACTGCCAGTTTATAACAAGAGCTAGAATGGACTCAAAGCCACCCACCCTGCGAATCACAACCAAGACAATAGCTGGAGGGGCGCCAGTCACATACAGAAAGTTGGTGAAGTGACTGGAAATGGGGCAAGGGCCAGGCAAGCCCCCAGAAGTCAGCTAGCGGTGGCATTATCCCCTCTTTGACCACTCCCCAACACACAGCTATGGTTGCCCCATCCTGGAGAACAACAAAGGCTCCACTCCATATGACTTAACAGGTGCACTAAAATGGAATTAAAGCAGCTCTACCTAGTACACAGACTCAGAGAGGCTGCCAAAATCAGGAGACAAAGAAATATGGCCCAAGTGAAGGAACAAAACAGAACCCCAGAAAAAGAACTAAGTAATGCAGAGATAGCCAACCTATCAGACACAGAGTTCAAAACACTGGTGGTCAGAATGGTCAAAGATCTCACTGAATATGGCAAAAGTATAAGGGAAGAAATGAAGGCTCTATTAAGGGACATAAAGAAAATCAGAGACAACTGTATTTGAACATTAATAAAAATGGTTAAAAAGAAATTTTTTAATTTAAAAAAAGAAAAGGAAATCATCAGTGATTTTCTGAAACCATCAGTGAAGGGAAGAAAGCCAGATTTCAAATCAATGATTTGGAACATAAGGAAAAAATAAATATTCAACCAGAACACAATGAATAAACAAGAATTCAAAAAAAATGAGGAGAGTTTAAGTAGACTCTGGGATATCACCAAAAGATCCAACAGCAGAAGGGCCAAAAGGGCCAACATCAGAATCATAGGGATGCCAGAAGGACAAGAGGAAGGGAAGAAATTGAAAACTTATTTGAAAAAAAAAATGAAAGAAAACTTCCCTAATTCGGTGAAGGAAATAGACACACAAGCCCAAAAAGCACAGAGAGTCCCAAACAACTTGGACCCAAAGAGGTCCCACCAAAACACATAATTAAAATGCCAAAGGTTAAAAATAAAGAGAGTATTTAAAAGCAGCAAGAGAAAGGCACAGAGTTATGTACAAAGAAGTTCCCATAAGACTATCAGCTGATTTCTCAAAAGAAACTTTGCAGGCAAGAAGAGACTGGCAAGGATTATTCAAAATGATGAAAACAAGGACCTACAACTTAGATTATTCTATCCAGCAAAGCTATCAGTTATAACTGAAGATCAGAAAAAGTGCCTCCCAGACAAGGTAAAACTAAAAGAGTTCATCATCACCAAGCCCCAATTATATGAAATGTTATAGGAACTTATGTAGGAAAAACAAGATCAAAACTGAACATTAAAATGACAACAAACTCACAACTATCAACAAGTGAATCTAAAAAAACAAAAACAAACTAAGCAAATAACTAGAACAAGAATAGAATGATAGATATGGAGATTATTTGGAGGGTTATCAGTTGAGAGGGGTAAGGGAAAGAATGGGGTAAAAGATATAGGTATTTTTTAAAGATTTTATTTATTTTTTTAGAGAGGGGAAGGGAGGGAGAAAGAGAGAGAGAGAAACATCAATGTGTTGTTGCCTCTCATGCACCCCCTACCAGGGACCTTGCCCGCACCCCAGGCAAGTGCCCTAGACTGGGAATTGAACCAGTGACCTTTTGCTTCACAGGTCAGCACTCAATCCAATAAGCCACACAAGCCAGGGCAAGAGGTATAGGTATTTTGAAGTATAATTGGGTAGGTACAAAATAAACAGGGGGATGTTAAAAAGAGTATTGGCAAAGGAGAAGCCAAAGAACTTACACACACAACCCATAGACATGAACTAAGGCAGGGATTCCAAGAGGAAAGGGGGGAATGGGGCACAGGGGAACCAAGGGGAGACAATTGGGACAAGTATAAAGCCTTAATCAATAAAATATAATTTTAAAAAAGAAAGAAAACAAAGGGAGGCTGCCAAATTGAGGAGACAAAGAATCCCTCCCAATATGGCCCAAATGAAAGAACAGAAAAAAAACCCAGAAAAAGAACTAAACAAAGTGGAGATAACCAATCTATCAAATGCAGAGTTCAAACACTGGTTATTAGGATGCTCAAAGAACTCATTGTGTACTGCAACAGCAGAAAAGAGACCCAGGCAGAAATGAAGGTCACGCAAATGGAAATAAAGAAAAATTTACAAAGAGTCAACAGTAGAGTAGATGAAGCCAAGAATCAAATCAATGATTTGGAATGTAAGGAAGAAAAAAACATTTAATAAGAACAGCAATAATAAAAAAGAAACCAAAAAAAGGATAGGCTAATGAGCCTCTGGGACATCTTCAAACATATCAACATCAACATTTAAATCATAAAGGTAATGGAAGGAGAAGAGACAGAGCAAGAACTTGAAAACGTATTTGAAGAAACAATGAAAGAAAACTTTCCTAATTTGGTGAAGGAAATAGACATACAAGTCTAGTAAGCAAAGAGAGTCCCAAACAAGATGGACTCAAAGAGGACCACACCAAGACACACATCATAATGAAAATGCCAATGGTTAAGACAAAAAGAATCTTAAAAGCAAGAAGAGAAAAGGAGACGGTTACCTACAAAAGAGTTCCCAAAAGACTGTCTGCTGATTTCTCAAAAGAAACCTGCAGGCAAGAAGGGGATGGAAAGAAGTATTCCAAGTCATGAAAGACAAGGACCTACGTCCAAGATTACTCAATACAGCAAAGCTATCATTTAGAATGGAAGGGCAGATAAAATGCTTCTCACACAAGGTAAAACTAAAGGAGTTTATGCTCACCAAGCCCTTATTTTATGAAATGTTAAAGGGACTTACCTAAGAAAAAGAAGAAGACTAAAAATATGAACAGTAAAATAACAACAAAATCACAACTATCAACAACTGAACCTAAAAAACAAACTAAGCAAACAACTAGAACAGAAACAGAATCACAGAAATGGAGATTACATGGAGCGTTATCAGCAGGATGGGGGCGGGTGGTAGGAGAGAATGGGAGGAAAAGGTACAGGGAATAAGAAACATAATTGGTAGGCACAAAATAGATAGGGAGAGGTTAAGAATAGTATAGGAAATGGAGAAGCCAAATAACATATATATATTACCCATGGACATGAACTAAGGAGTGGGGAATGCTGGAGGGTTGAAGGTACAGGGCTGAAGGGAATAAAGGGGAGAGAAAAATGGGACAACTGTAATAGCATAATCAATAAAATATGCTGAAAAAAGATAAAAGAAAAAACAAACAGAGAAGAAAAACTTGTTTACCAACACATATAATAACTCATTCTTGTAGCAGTGTTCTTAAAACCAAGAAATTCAAGGAAATAAAAATAATGGAAAATGATTTCTCAAACTTCAGGGAGTTTTTCTTTTAGTGCTTTCTAAAGAAAGTAGATAAAGACAAGACCACCTGTGAATTAAAATATTCTTAGGAAATTCTGTTAAGACAAATGTGTTTCTTTCATTATTTTAAAAGAAATCAGACTTTAGAAAACACACTGGAAAGTCCAATCCTTTCCACACCTATCCTTATTAGTACAATAAAGAATAAAAAACAAGGTATCACTGGTTATGATCCAAACTACATGTTCTGGTTTCCACTAGGACTTACATAAAATTTTATAAAGTGTTCTATTTTTCTATTTATCTGGGTGATTTCTTCTAATTGCTACCATCTGAAAAAGTAGATTTATAGTTAAATATTCTATGGTTCATACTTCGTGTTTCGGAATAATTCTTTTGCCATCTTTTCACTGTTCCTTTCCCCAGCTTTTCTAATCTAAAGAAGATTTACTGTCCTACAAGTTTACTAACAAAGTATTTCAACCCAAGGATGAAAATATACCAAAATTGACCATGATAGAAGTTCTACCTCTGTAGTAGTGTTCAAACACAACAGAGCAAGCCAGTAAAGCAGACAGATATGATAACCAAGGAACTAAAGAAGGCTCTTCAAGCTCAGTTTTAATGCCAGAGAAGGTATATCTAATATTTACTTTGGTTTTTTGTTTGTTTACTCCTGAAATGAATTCCTACTCTGAGCAAGAATAACAGCAATAAATCTAAAGAGAGAGAAGAAATTTTGAGGAAGCCTAATTATATCTTTTTCTTCATAATATATAGCAAATCTTAACACTCAATAGATAACATATACTTGTAGAAGAGCTCATTAATTAAAATATCTCACTAGGCTGTTTAAAAACTGCCTCTGATGATTTAAGTAGAGTAGATATATACTGCCTCTTTTAAAAGCCTACAATTGCCCTGAGATTTTCTGTCAATAGTTTTACTCTTCTTTGTTATTTAGATATACTTAATCTTTTTCTAAAATGTACTTTGTTGTTCATCAGCTTGAATCTGAGAAATGCAAATTAAAACCACAATAAGATATCATCTCACACCTGTCAGAGTGGCTATCATCAATAAACCAACAAACAATAAGTAATGGTAAGGATGTGGAGAAAGGGAAACTCTTTTGCACTGTTGATGAGAATGCAAACTGGTGCAGCCATTGTGGAAAACAATATGGAGATACCTCAAAAAATTAAAAATGGATCTGCCTCTTGATCCAGCGATCCCACTTCTGGGAATACATCTGAAGAAACCCAAAACACTAATCTGAAAGAACATAAGCACCCCTGTGTTCATTGCAGCATTATTTACAATAGCCAAGATATGGAAGCAGCCGAAGTATCCATCAGTAGATGAGTAGATAAAACAACTATGGGACATTTACACAATGGAATTCTACTCGGCCACAAAAAAGAAGAAAGCTTTACCATTTGCAACAGTATGGATGGACCTGAGAACATTATACTAAGTGAAATAAACCAGTCAGAGAGACAAATATCATATGCTTTCACTCATATGTAGAATCTAATGAACAAACTGAACAAATAAGCAAAATAGAGATAGACTCATAGATAGAGAGCAGGATGAGAGATATGCAGGGGAGAGGGTTGTGAATGAAGGAACTGAGCAAAAAGGAAAATTATTTTGACACATGGACAAAATAATATGGTGCTTTTAGGGGAAGGGGATATAAGGCGACTAAATAGTAATGAAAAAATCCAATTAAAAAAAGAAAAAATGTATTTTGCAAACAATTTTGCAAGTGTTTATCGTAATAAATTAAATTGTGGACCTCTGTCCTTAAAAGGAAAAGTTATTCTAAATTTATTTATGTAAAACATGAATTTATTTGGCCACTTTATTTATATACTTAGTTTTTATATAATTCCTTGCATTTTTATAGATTTCAGACTGCAGGACACTAGACAGAAAGAGTGAGTAAGAGAAAGAGAGGGAGAGGACTTTGTAATAGAATCCTGCCTGAGCCAACTCTCAGTAGTCTTTTGGCAAAAGGCCTGTGTCTGAACTATTTCCAAGACCTCAGTCTGAAAGGCAGCCAAAAGCTCAACAAAAGAAGAAGCCCACATGGCTTATTACCTCTCACCTTTCACCTTTTATCCAGTTGCCTCATACTTTGTGAACTTGAAATCTTGTGAGAAAATGCTTAGCCATTCTGTTTACAAACAGCTTATTTATTCCACAGAAACAGCTTGGTAGGACATACCCAGGTCACCTGAACTGGGTTGTCACAGAAACCATGTGCCTCAGACTCTTCTTGTAATTAAGCCAAACACTGCAACATTTTGACTGGCTGAAATCAGTGTTGGACTGTGTAGCAATCATCAATCATTTAATTCACTTTTATGTTGTACACTTCACCAAAGTGTTAACACAAAATGTGAAAGCAATCATACTTGAGCTGTAAGTGGTAAAAGTCATGCCTTCCATGAAGAGAAAAAAAGCATAAAAGTTTAACCTTAGTAATAGAAGTTAATCTCATCTATTACACTACCCTAGATCTTGCTAAATTTATCAGTTCACAACAAAAATCACAATCTTTTAGCTATCAATGCGTTTTCACACTTCAGTCTTTGTTTAGTCAGACTTTACCTTACATTAGGCATTTACCTGAAGAAATTACTTGTTTAATTCATTGTCTCCAGCATGTTTGAACTGATCCATCAAGGCTGCTGCTTTGATCATTTTTGTGATTCCTTAAAAATAGATTATACAATTAATTAATTCTCATAAGTTATTATCGAGTATAAATATAGTCAGATTTCTTTTTTAAATATGAAAATTGATTTTAAGCATGAATAAATTAGTGAGCAATCACATTTCAAAGGGTCCTTTATTATTCAAAGGTTTTATTTTCACATTATTTTCTGAATTTCCTTACTATACTCAAAATATAATTAAATTTGCCAAAATAGTATATGTACAAAACTTATCAGGAATACCTACTATTTTTTAAAGATTTTATTTATTTACTTTTAGAGAATGAGGAAGGGAGAGAGAAGGAGAGGGAGATGAAACATCAATGTGCAAGAGATACAACAGTCATCAGTTAGTTGCCTTTTGCATGCCCCCAACCAGGGACCTGACCTGCAACCCAGGCATGTGCCCTGACCAGGAATTGAACCAGTGACTTTTTGGTTCACAGGCTAGCACTCAATCCACTGAGCCACACCAGCCAGAGGAGGAATACCTACTATTTAAAATAAGTACTATGTCAAGGAATATTCTTAATTAAAGAAAACTGCACCTTTGTATTTACATACGTATTCACCACTAAGGAAAAATTAATTGTGCTGGTAATTTAATAACAGAACAAAGCTGATTTTGATAATTTACCACTTGATAAATGGTAAATATAGTTTTTAACTTAGGAAAAAAGCTTCCTTTTTTAATCAAAGGACAATCATGATGATGATGATGATAGGTAGCATTTATTGAATGTGCTGAACACTGTTGGAAGGATTTTACATGGATTATCTTATTTAATCTTCATGACAACCCTATGAGATTGATACTACTATATTCTCATTTCATAGAACAGAAAAGTGAGGCTATGAGAGGTTAGGTCAGACATCTAGCAAGCAGAAGATTTCAAATTTGAACTTGAGCAATGTGACTTTTTATTCTCTCACACCATGGATGGCTCTTAGAAAAAAACTTGTAAAATAACATATTATTATTTAGAGTTATAATACACACACACACACACACACACACATATAAAGCACCTTCACAAATATCTTATTTGAGTCTGACAATAACCCTGTGAGGTGACATCATTCCTATTTTGCAAATGAAGAAACTAAAGATAAAAAAGATTAACTAATTTTTCCAAGGTCATTTGGCTAATAAATTAATAGAGTGAGGATGCCAATCCAGGTTTTTTAGTATCATACTTTATGAATTTTTTCTTTTTAATTAAGCTTATTGGTTAATAAAATTATATAGGTCTCAAGTATATAATTCTATAATACCTCATTTATACATTCCATTGTGTGCCCATCACCCAAAGTCAAATCTTGTTTCATTACTATACATTTGATCCCCTTTACTCTTTATTACTCCCCTCCCTCTGGCAACCACCATACTGTTGTCTGTGTCTATGAGTTTTTTTGTTTCTCTTGTTTGTTTATTTGTTGCTTTCAGTTTGATGTCCCACATATGAGTGAAATCATATGGTTCTTGACTTTTTCTATCTCACTTAGCATTTCACTTAGCATGATATTCTCAAGATCCATCCATGTTGTTGCAAATGGCAGTACTTAAAATTTTCCTGTGGCTGAGTAGTATTCCATGATACCTATGTACCACATCTTCTTTATCCAATCATCTATCAAAACAAACAAACAAACAATGGTTTTCATGTCTTGGCCACTGTGAATAATGTTGCAATGAGCATAGGGATGCATATATTTTCAAATTTGGGGGGTAAATACCCAGAAGAGGGGTTCCTGGGTCATATGTTAACTCTATTCTTAATTTTTTGAGGAATCTTCATACTGTTTTCCATAGTGGCTATACCAGTTTATAGTTATACCTTATATTTTACCTACTATTATGAGTCTCCTTATTTCACACTAAAACTTTTTCTAAGATGGAGTATTATACACTCAATGACAAGTAAAATGAAGATTTTCCAATGAGATTAATATAAAAATAACAAAGGCTTTCTCAGTTTAACATTAAAAGAAAGCAGCATTATAGTGAAACATTTAGGTAAAAATAAATTCAATTTCTATATTCTAAAATCATGTAATTCCAAGGATCAAGATTATTGCTTTCCTTGTTTAATATTTAAAAGTATATTCTTAATCCAAATAGTAAGGAAAAGGAGCTAGAAGGGCCTTATGCCCAAAGGATACTCCTATGATCCTGCAAAGCAAAGAGGACTCCCAGGAAATAACTAAATTAGGACCAGGATGGTGTAAAAGCTACACCAAGAGTTTGACTTAGAATCTCTACTAAGGTAGAGTATTCATGAGTAAACCCCCATGAATACTTGTATGGTGGGGGAGTACCACTGCTTGGATCATCAACACAGTTATGTTAAGCATATTACATGAAAAAATCATTTCCCAAATGGCACTCTCCTAATTCTTGGTTCTCTATTACCACTATTTATCCAAAAGCCAACAACTATTTCAGAAATCACAAGTTTTAAAATAGATACCTATAAGAATTGAATGGTTGCAATTTTAGGGAGCAATATATTTTATAAAAAGACCAAATATGACATCTACAAAGCATGGAGTACATTGAGAAAAATTAGCCAACATGTGACTAAAGCAAAGGGTTTTAGGAGGCCATCCTTAGATTGACTAAGAGACACATTAGAAAGAAATTGAAGGAATAAGGCCTTCCTTACCTTTGTTCAACTGTGATACAGACTCTCTCTTTGGCTACATCAGTATCATAGCTGTAGCTATTACAAAAAATTTTAAGTGAAAAAAAATTTAAGAGAGAAGGAAGAAAAGGAAAATAAAATAATTCAAAAATAAATATATTAGAGAAATTTTTGAATATTTGTCCTTTAAAATAGTAGATAAGAAATAATGCTTTTAAAAGGAAAATTAAAAATAGAAGGGTTATCAAGGAACAAATATAAAGAACTTATGGACAACGTCAAAGAGGGGTAGGATTGAGGGTGTGAGGTGGGGGTGGATGGGGTAGGGAAAGTGGTGGCAGGAAAATGTAAGTAACTATACATGAACGACAATTTCAAAAATAAAGAGAAAAAATAGAAGTGCTTACAGAGAGAGTTCCTTTTATGATAAAAATTGAAAAATTTAAACAATCAACATACAACATGACAACGTGATACTTTAAGCTGATATAAATAACAGAGTAAATCTTCAAGAAATAGGGAATAAAAAGAGACAAAGAAAGAGAAAAAGACATAGCAACCTATTTACAGGCAGGCCAATGTTAGAGGATCCTAAAACAGATTAATACATAATAAGATTTTTCTACAAGCCTACCATGTGTAGTCCAAAAAAAAGCAGATCATTAGCTTGTAGAATATGCCTCATGACTATAAGTGTGCTTTGGGCTCCAATTAATTTATTAAATTTCTATGTGATAATCTTATTCTTAATGTTTTTTTTTTTCAGCACAACATACTTTTTATTTGTTAGGCTACAAGCACAATGTATTTTAGATATTATCCATGGACTTCTTATGGCAGCTGAAGATCATTCATTCCTTAATAGCCTCTCCTCTCCTCTCCTCTTCTCCCACACTGACAACATGGTCACATCATAATTTGGTAATTCCCTAATATGACCATGTAAATATCACTCACTGCTACACAGTGTATTGTAATCACATTTATTGTGAGAAGTTTTCATTTTTCCTGATATTAGTAATTGCCTCATTTTAAAAATGTTCATATTCTTTGATTTATGACCACATTTATTTACCCCTTCCAACAAGATGGTAAGATACTCTCAACACAGCCTTCTCTGTGGTCAGCTGTGTAGGCAGTCTATTAGTTGCTTCCCCATCCCAGGCACCCTTCCTGGAAGTTTTCTAGTTTTCTCTTATTGTCCTGCTCTTGTCTGGGAAAGTTGCTCTTTGGGATTAACACAGAACTGTTGTTGCTCTGGGGCTTTGCTTTGCCTTCATTCTGGCAATTCCTTTTTTCTCTTTCCTGTATTTGATTCCCTATTTCCTGTGTCTTTTGATTTATTTTTTCCCTCTTTCTGTGATGGTATAAATAGATGGGGGAGAAACGCTTATTCTTAATGTTTTTCTAAAAATCATTGGTATTATTTCAAAAATTATATTTTATACTTGTCATTGATGTCATGCATATGCAAAAATTTTCTTTTAGGAACTGGGGGTAAACATGACATGAAAAAGAAAATGGAGTCATCAGTATTGGATGTCCTCTTTGACCAAGGCAGAATATGTCTGATGAGTGTGTACCATCTGTTTAAAAAGGGGAAAAAAGGGAAGAACTTTTAGAGTAGCGCTGAGGCCTATCATCCATAAAGATGTTTGTTGCTGAATTTTTTTTTTATTTCTTTGTATTTCCAGGGCTGTATCCCACTCTTCAGAGACTCTTTGCAAAGTCCATCATTCTTTATAGCTCTAATGCTTTACCAGCCAGGCTCAAGAGGCTGTCCTCATGGAATACTATCTGACTACCAGCATCCATTAACTTTCCTGACATTCCAATACTAAAAACTGCTTTGAAGCTGTTAGTGTTTCTTCTATAATGAAAATAGACAGAAATAGTTATAATATGATTTCTGACACTTAAATTAAAAGTAACCTTTCATGGTTTTAGTAGAATTATGCTAAAATTTAAAGCAAGAACATATCCTAGAAATGTACATGCAAAAATAAATTTTCCTTTGAAAAACATTTAAAATGCATACACATACGCACACTCACAAGTGGACATTTTTGCCCACTGGAAAATACAATAAAATTGTTGTAATACAATTGGAATTGAGAGTTTCTAGAGGGGAAAAGCATGGGAACACCGATAAAGAAGATAGTCACTCTATTCCACTGTGCATATATGTACATGACTGCTTATGATGACGAACATATGACTGGTTTAACAGAAGAAAATGGGTTTTTCACTTTAACAGTTTAAAAATAAATACTTCAAAAACACTTTCCAACATTAGCACTCATTTCATTTGTCCTGCCTCAGGCTTCCCCAGCTCTCTATCAGTGCTCACCCATGCCCCAACCCTCTATCTATAGACTCTGCTCCTACCCTTGTACCTGACTTCATTTTGACAGAAGTAATACCCAAACTGCTTCAATGCAAACTCAGTACTTCTTATTATTTAGTCATTCATCACAATAAGCAAGGGGACCACAGGATGGCAAAGGCTAACAAACTGATTTCCATGAACCACGCTCTTCCTGTGACAAACAAGATGACCAAATCCAAGTTCCCATGGGTTTCCTTGTCTCTTATGTACCTCAGTCAAAAAGAATGAGTTCTCATCAACCTTTTTCTTCTTAGGAATAGCATGTTAAACCATGTCCTTCAATCTCTCTCAGCAGAAATCACATCTCTAATCTTGAGTACTATGGTTTTAAGCCTTGTGACTATGCTTCCTCCTTCAAAACATCAATCAACAGCTTTCTATATGCCTGCTCTCTTAGATTGAAATTACCAACTCAATTTCATACTGCTATGCCTGGTATACCTGTCAAGCCTTTCATTTTACCTTCAATCTCCTGAACAAGAGTCTTTACTCAAAGTATAATTAGAAATAACAGAATGCTTGAACACCACGTCATTGTCTATCAAAACTTCCGCATCCCTATGATATTAGGACAACAATACTAGCACCTATCCTACCCTAGAAATAAAAGTTAGTGACAGCCCCACCCTCTTCCTATGTTAACCACCTAGCCAGAATATCTCACCAACAAGCAGGGCCAGAATTAAGATGAGAGAAGCTAGGCTCTTACCTCAGGTGGAAATTTAAGATTAAGCCAAAAAAATCAGCAATCAAGATAAATAATATTTAATGCAATATTTTAAACAATTAAAATTAACCTATATGAAAAATATAAAAATTTTAAATAAATTTATAATATTACTGATTTTTCTTTTTGCCTCAGATTCTAATACCTTGCTTTATTGTACTGCACAAATATTGCAGTTTTTTGCAAACTGGAAAGACCCTCCAACCAGCAAAAAGATTATGACATACTTGTCTGTGATACTCCCTTTACTCTGCTAGTCTGGAACTGAACTCATAATACCTATGAGATATGCCTGTATAGCATAGCACTATTAGTAATTCTGTCTTTATTTAAAAGTTAGATATTCTGTTCATTGTGGATTTTGTGCCAGAGGCAAGTGCATTGTTCACCCCACCCTAGTTTTGACCCCGACAACAAATATAATCATGTGCCATATAAGGATGTTTTGATCAAGAGTGCATATAAGATAATGAGCCCATAAGATCATAATGGAGCTGAAAAATTCCTATTCTTAGAGATGTCCTAGCTGTCACAAAGTCTTAGCACAGCGATTTTCAACCACTGTGCTACAAGAGGCATGCTGGTGTGCAGCAAGAGTTTTTAAAATACGTAGCCCTCAGCTGGTGTGACTTAGTGGATTGAGTGCCAGCCGGCAAACCAAAGGATCACCAGTTTGATTCCCAGTCAGGGCATGTGCCTGGATTGCAGGCCAGGTTCCCAATAGGGGGGTGTGTGAGAGGCAACCACACATTGATGTTTCTCTCCCTCTCTTTCTCCTTCCCTCCCACTCTGTCTAAAAATAAATAAATAAAATCTTTAAAAAGTGTCAAATAAAATATGTAATACCTGACTATTGAGTCAGGGGCAATGACCTCTTTTCCCTTAGACTGTCAAATTAAAAAATGATAACAGCCATAATATTAAAAATATGATAACAGTCAAAACAAAAATAGCCATCTGGTGTGAATAAATCAAAATTATACCTATTTTTGTCAGATTAGCAAAAAATATATATTTTTTGGTATGCCACAGAATTTTAGCAATGAATTTATGTGTACCAAGAGACGAAAAAGCTTGAAGTTCACTATCTTAGTACAAAGCATTACTCACGTTTTTGTGGTGATTTTAGTGTAAACAAACCCATTAACACTGCCAGTCAGATAAAGACATAGTACACACATTTACAGGAGTAGGCCACACCATCTAGGTTTGTGTAAGTACAACTCTATGATGTTCACACAAGGATGAAATCACCTAACAATGCATTTCTCCTAAAGTATCCTCCTCATCATCAAGTAGTGTCAGACAAGTTATCAGGATAAAAAAATACCATATGAGCCCTGGCTGGGTGGCTCTGTTGGTTGGAGCATCAACCAACAGATATGTTGTGAGTTTGATTCCCAGTCAAGGCACATACCTAGGTTTTGAGTTTGATCCCTGGTTGGGGCATACACAGGAAGCAACTGATTGATGTTTCTCACATGGATGTTTCTCTCTTTCTTTCCCTCTCTCCCTCCCTCCATCCTCTTCTCTCTAAAATCAATAAATATATCCTTAGGTGACAATTTAACAAATAATAAAAATAAAAACTCACTGTCTTGCTTTATTAAAAAAACATATTATATAAAAATGTGTTTTTTACATTTTTTTTTGTTTTTCAATTACAGTTGGCATTCAATGTTATATTATCTTTTGGTGTACTGTATACTGGTTAGACACTTATATAACTTATGAAGTGATTCCCTCTGATAAGTCTAGTGCCAACCTGGAACCACACACAGTTATTACAAAATTACTGACTACAAAACATGTGATCTCAACAGTAATATTCATGAATAAAAATTGATTTAAGATATTTTCTGTAATGTAGAATATAAAACTTGATATAAATTGCCCTGGCTGGTATAGTTCAGTGGATTGAGTGCAGGCCTGTGAGCCAAAGGGTCACTGGTTGGATTCCCAGTCAGGGCACATGCCTGGGTTGCAGGTCCCTAGTAGGGGGCATGTAAGAGGCAACCACAGATTGATATGTCTCTCCCTCTCTCCTTCCCCTCTCTCTAAAAATAAATAAATAAATATTTTTTAAAACGATGTAAATTAATACAAAATAAAATTTGTGAAAATATGACAGTTTATTCAAACCTCAAAACTTTATTTTATTTTGAATATTCTTCTACATGTTTGAATACTATTGGGTTGCTTGTTCATATGGCATTTATGTTGTAATATCCTTTTATATCAATATTATAGAAAGGTAATTTAGAGTTTTCTCTAGTATACTTGCTCAAAATTTTTAAAAATTAGTGGTATTTTAAAAAGTTTTTCTAAGCATCAAAAGTTATCAGTAATGCCACATAAAGGTTTAGAAGTATTGCCTGACTTGAGACAACTTCTATTATGTTTCTTTCCTTTATGCATTATTACAAGCATTTTGATGGTTTGTAGTACTGCCACAGATTCATGCCCTAGGAACACAGAAATTCTCATAAATTCTACTTCACATACCAAACCTCCAAATTTTAAAATTATAAACTAATTTCTTGAACTTCTATTTTCAGTAATGGAAGGCTAAGTTATTTAGACCTTGGGATTATTAGCAATTGGGGCTGGAGAATTCTTTGCTGTGGAAGGCTGTCCTATGCATTATAGAATGATTAGAGGGACTGCTGGTCTCTACCAACTAGATACCATTAGCTCCCCCAACCTCAACTGTAAAAACCAAAAATGTCTCCAGGCATTGGCAAATGTCTCTTGAAAGCAAAATCACCCATACCTAAGAACCACTACTTGAGACCATTCCTCCTGCTGAAAACTAAAGGTGCAGAATTTTTATAAAAATACAATCACCCTAAAGCACTGAGCTAACATAACAAAGAATTAGCAGGTCAAATTCTGAATGAAATATCAAACCCAGTGCTATCTCTCTAGTAGGCAGAACATCAAACATCTAAGCCAATTTTGACTTGAGGACATTTGTTCCTTGACAAATATAAAGCTTCAGTTCAGAACCATGGAAGGCAAAGAGCCCCATCTAAAGAGGGGGTTGTCTAAATAAAAAAATCTCTCCATATTAAGTTGGACTTCAAGAGCAATACCTACAATGAAATCTGTCTTCCCCCTTCCCAACCTTACCCCTAGGACTTTGGTGAAGATTGCTTTGGCACTGAGGGGAGCAGAGGGGAAAAAAGGAAAGGAAAAAGAGGGAAGAACCTCTATTATCAGATGCAAAATAATGGTATTGGACTCCTATCTTATCCCACTCACAAAAAAAGTAACTCAAAATGGATTAAAAACTTAAATATAAGACCTAAAAACATAAAACTCCCAATCTTCCATTACCAAAAATCTTTGGCCAAGGCTGACCCTTATGGGAATTTGCTGACCAGGTTCTCATTACTCCAGTTGGCAAAAGCAAATGCAAATTATCCCTATAAGCAGGTAACTTTATTCTAAGCCTCCAGGACTTCCCAAATAATTGTGCTATAGCAATGAAAAAGACAACCAAGCATGCATGGAAACAAAGCACCATGGGTAAAAGGTTCCATAAATAAAAGACAACTTAGAAAGACCCATTAAGACTTCAAATATTAGCCCTGGCTGATGTGGCTCACCTAGTTGGAGTGTTGTTCAAAAAACAAAAGGTCACAGGCTCAAGTCCCAGTCAGAGCACATGTCTGGGTTGCAAGTTTGGTCCCAGGTCTGGGTGCTACAAAAAGTTCCCAGTCAGGGCATGTGCAAGAGGCAACGGGTCAATGTTGCTCTTCCACGTCAATGTTTCTCTCCCTGTTTGTCTCCCTCCCTTCCCCCCTCTCTAAAATCAATAAACATGTCATTAGGTGAGGATTTAAAAAATAACTTCAAATATTAAGTAAAGGAGGGATTAATGGTGATGAAAGGAGACTTGACTTGGAGTGGTAAACATACAATACAATATACAGATGATGTATTATAGAATTGTATACCTGAAACCTATGTAATTTATTAACCAATATCACCACAATAAATTCAATAAAAAAAGACTTTAGCCCTGGCTGGTGTGGCTCAGTGGATTGAGTGTCAGCCTTCAAACCAAAGGGCCACCAGTTTGATTCCCAGGCAGGGTACATGACTGGGTTGCAGGTTGGGTCCCCATTTGGGGGACTTAAGAAGTAACCACACACTGATGTTTCTCTCTCTCTCTTTCTCCCTCCCTTCCCCTATTTCTAAAAATAAATTAATAAAATCATTTTTTTAAAAAAAGAGAATCTTATCATTTGCAACAATATGGGTGAAACTTGAGGAAATTGTGCTAAGCAAAATAATTCAGACAAAGAAAGAAATACTGCATGATCTCACTTATATGTGAAATCTAAAAGAACCAAATTGGTAGAACCAGAGGGTAGTACAGTGGTTGCTAGGGGTGAGGGTGGCAGAAAATGGGGAGATATTCATCATAGGTGCAAACTTTTAGTTATAAGATTAATAAGTTCTAGGGGCCTAATGTAGAGTATTACAGTTAATATATCCTGGAATTTTATTAAGAGAATACATCTTAAGTGATATCACCACAAAAAAAAATGGTAACTATGTGAGGTGATAGATACATTAATTACCTTGATTGTGGTAATCATTTCACAATGTGTATGTATATTAAATCATCACATTGTACATGTTTAAAAAGTAAATTTTAAAAATTATGATTTACCACCATGGCTGGTATGGTTCAGAGGATTGAGTGCTGGCCTGCAAAGCAAAGGGTTTCTGGTTTGATTCCTGGTCAGGGCACATGCCTGAGTTGCAGGCCAGGTCCCCAGTCAGGGGGGCACTCAAGAGGAAATCACACACTGATGTTTCTTTCCCCTTCTTTCTCCCTTCCCTTCCCCTCTAAAAATAAATAAATAGGACTTCAAGCCAAGATGGAAACATAGGTTGATACACTTTGCCTCCTCACACAACCAAAAGAAGGACAACAAGCAAATTTAAAAATGAAAAGTAACCAGAACTCCCAGAGAGTCAAACTATATGGAAGTCCAACAACCAAGGAGTTCAAGAAGAAACATTCATCCAGACCAGTAGGAGAGGCAGAGACACACAGCCAGAGCAGAGAGAATGTGCAACAAGGTGGCAGCTGGCAAAGCAGGCAGTCCCAGTATTTGCATGCAGATAAACTAGGAGGAATAAGTGGGAATCAAGACAGATAGCACAACACAGGGTTACAGTGCGGGAGAAATAAAGTCTCAGAATCTCTGGTTGAAAAAACCTGTGGGGGTTGTGGCAGCAGGAGAAACTCCCAACCTCACAGGAGAGTTCATTGAAGAGACCAACAGGGTCCTAGAACTTCCACAAACCCACTCACCTGGGAATCAGCACCAGAAAGGCTCAATTTAATTGTGGGTAGTGAGGGAAGTGACTGAAAGTCAGCTGAGAGCTGAGCAAGCAGCATTGTTCCCTCTTGGACCCCCTCACACAATACCACAAAACAGCCACGTGGGTTGCCCCACCCTGGTGAATACCTAAGGCTCTGCCCTTCACGTTGTAACTGGCATGCCAAGACAAAGAAATATGGCCCAAATGAAAGAACAGATCAAAGCTCCAAAAGCAGAATTAAGCCATAACAGGATAAAACACTGGTAATCAGGATGCTCACAGAAATGGTTGAATATGGTCACAAACTAAAGGAAAAAAAGGAAGGCTATGCAAACCAAAACAGAAAAATATACAGGGAACCAACAGTGAAGGGAAGGAAACCAGGACTCAAATCAATGGTTTGGACCAGAAGGAAGAAAGAAACATTCAGCCAGAACAGAATGAAGAAACAAGAATTCAAAACAATGAGGAGTAGCTTAGCAACCTCTGGAAAACTGTAAACACTCCAACATCCAAATCAAAGGGGTACCAGAAGGAAAGGAGGAAGAGCAAGAAATTGAAACCTTATCTGAAAAAAAGTGAAGGAGAACTTCCCCAATCTGGCAAAGGAAATGGGCTTCCAGGAAGTCTAGGAAGCTCAGGCAGTCCCAAAGAAGTTGGACCCAAGGAAGCACATACCAAGGCACATCATAATTACATTACCCAAGATGAAAGATAAGGAGAGAATCTTAAAAGCAACAAGAGGAAAGGAGATAGTTATCTACAAAGGAATTCCCATAAGACTGTCAGCTGATTTCTCAAAAGAAGGGGCTGGAAATCATCAGGCAAGAAGAAGCTGGAAAGAAGTATTCAAAGTCATAAAAATCAAGGACCTACAGCCAAGATTGTTCTACCCAGCAAAGCTATCATTTAGACTGGAAGGGCAGATAAAGTGTTTCCCAAATAAGGTCAAGTTAAAGGAGTTCATTATAACCAAGCCCTTATTATATGAAATGCAAAGGGGGCTTATCTAAGAAAAAGAAGATCAAAACTATGAAGACTAAAATGACAACAAACCCTAACAACTATCAACAACTGAACCTAAAACAAAAACAAAGTAAACAATTAGAACAGGAATAGAATCACAGAAATGGAGATCATGTGGAGGGTTATAAGTGGGGAGGGGGAGAAGGGAGAAGAGGAGAAAAGGTATAGGGAATAAGAAGCATAAATGATAGGTACAAAATAGACAGGGGGAAGTTAAGAATAGTGTAGGAAATGGAGAAGCCAAAGAACTTATATGCATGACCCATAGACATGAACAAAGGTGGGGGTGGAATGCTAGTGGGAGGAGCATTGAGGGCAGAGGGGAATAAAGGGGAGGGAAAAAATGGGACAACTGTTATAGCATAATCAATAAAATATACTTAAATATAAAAAATAAAAGTTTAAAAATCATTTAAAAATAAAAAAACTAAAATTATGATTTACAAAGCCAAAGGAGGATAGGATTGAGGATGGGAGGTGGGTGTAGGTGGGATGGGGTAAAGTGGTGGTGGGAAAATGGAGACAATTGTACTTACATAACTATAAAAAAAAGAAAAGTTATTGCAATGTATACTTTACTTCAGAAAAAAAATTTTTTAAAAGATTGCCACATTATTTATTTATTTTTAGAGAGGGAAAGGGGGGGTGGGGGAGAGAGAGAGAGAGAGAGAGAAACATCAATGTGTGGTTGCTGGGGGTCATGGCCTGCAATCCAGGCATGTGCCCTGACTGGGAATCGAACCTGCAACACTCAGAAAAATTTTTAAAAAGCTATTGTGTATACACCATCTGACATTAGTGAAGCAAATATTTGTAACTGAAATAATGATCACAATGCTCATTATATTCATATGCTACAGGCTAAATACTTGTGTCTCCCAAAAGTTCTTATGTTGAAGTGCAAATCCCCAATTTGATGGTATTTAGAAATAGGGCCTTTGGGATATAATTAGGCCTCACTGGTGGAGGCCTCAGGAATGGGATTAGTACCCCTTATAAGAGACATGAAATATCCCTAGCTGGTGTGGATCTGTGGATTGAGCGCCGCCCTGAGAACCAAAGGGTCACCCATTTGATTCCCAGTTTAGGGCACATGCCTGGGTTGAGGGCCAGGTCCCTGGTAGGGGTGCATGAGAAGCAACCACACATTGGTGTTTCTCTCCCTCTCTTTCTCCCTCCCTTCCCCTCTCTCTAAATATAAATAAATAAAACCTTTTAAAAGTTATATTTTATTGATTTATGCTGTTAAAGTTGTCCTGATTTCCCCCATTTACTCTCTTCCACCCAGTATCCCCCATTCTCTCAGGCAATCCCCCCACCCTTGTTCATGTCCATGGGTCACACATATAAATTCTTTTGCTACCCCCTTTCCTATACTGTACTCTACATTCCCATGGCTATTCTGGAACTATTTGTACTTCTTAATCCCCTTATCTCTCACCCATTCTCCCACACCTACCCTCCTATCTTTTTTTTTTTTTTAAAGAAATCTCTTTAACTTCATTTAACTGAGCATTTTTTAAAGATTTTATTTATTTATTTTTAGAGAGGGAAGAGAGAGAGAGAGAGAGAGAGAGAGAGAGAAACATCAATGTGTGGTTGCTGGGGGTTATGGCCTGCAACCCAGGCATGTACCCTGGCTGGGAATCGAACCTGGGACACTTTGGTTCCCAGCCCGTGCTCCATCCACTGAGCTACGCCAGCCAGGGCTCTCCTATCTCTATTTCATTCACCAAATTAAGGAAGTTTTCTTTCATTATTTTTTCAAATAGATTTCCAATTTCTTGCTCTTTCTCTTCTTCTTCTGGCACCCCTATGAAGCAAATGTTGTATTGCTTAAAGTTGTCCCACAATCTTCTTACACTATCCTTGGGTTTGTTTGTTTTGTTTTGTTTTGTTTTTTGGCTGGGGATGGCGGGATTCTCTTTTCTTCTCATTGTTCTGATTGTTTTGGGTTTTTTTCCTCCTTATATTCCAAATGATTGATTTGATTCTTGACTTCATCTGCTCTACTGTTGTTCCCCTATAAGTTTTTCTTTATTTCAATTAGTGTATCCTTCATTTCTGACTGGATCTTTTTTATGCTGTTTAGGGTCCCCACTAAGTTCTTTGAGCATCTTTATAAACAGTATTTTGAACTGTGCATCTAATAGATTGCTTATCTCTATTTCATTTGGCTATTTTTCTGGAGTTTTGGTCTGTTCTTTCATCTGGGCCATGTTTCTTGGTCTACTTGTTTTGGCAGCCTCCCTATGTTTGTGTCTATGTATTAGCTAGAGCTGCTTTCACGATGTGATCTGTAGCTGTCTACTGGATAAGCGGCCCCTCGGGTTTCCTGGGCAGTGCAGGCAAAGATCAGCCCCCACCTGTGTTTTGCCTGAGGCCACCCTGCCTTAGCTGTAAAGCAATCTGAGATGGCTGCTACTTGTGCTGAACTAGGAGATTTCCAGTTGAAGAAGACAAGCTGTGAATTTAATCTGGCTGTGCTAGGGCTCACTGAAGCCAGCTGTTGCTTGTTTGATAGGATTTATGGCCAAGACCAGCCATTCTTATGGACAAGCAGCTTGGGTGGGCCAGTAAAATTGAGTGGGGCAGAACCTCTAGGGATCTTCAAGGTCAAACAGTGTTAGCCAGCTTGATGGAGTCTCAGATATAGCACCAATCTGCTGGCTCTATGGGTGAAGGTCTCTGGGACAGAAAAGGGACAATGGCCTCTGCTAGACACCTCAATCTCTCCCTACACACCACTGGTGCCCCTCAAGTCTCCGCCTTGTCACTGGAGCCCAAAGAAAGTGAGTCAGAGTAGGTGAGTCCATGTATGGGTTCTTTAAGAGGAACTGCTTGGTGCTTCAAAAGTTTCTTCCATTGACTCAATCCCCACTGGTTTTTGCAACCAGAAGTTGTGGGGACTTACCTTCCTGGGTTGGGAGCCCTGGTGTAAAACTGGGACTCTTGCTCCAGAGATATCCCTCCCAAATTTTTATCCACCACACACATGTGACAGACCAGCCCATTCTGCATCTGTGCCACTCCTACCAGTCTGGATGGATGCGGTTTCTTTAATTCTGTAGTTGTCAGATGTCCATTCAACTCGACTTCTGTTGGCTCCGAGTGATGGTTGTTCTACATTTTAGTTGTAATTTTGTTGTGGTTATACAAAGAGGCAAGCCATGTCTGCCTACACCACATTCTTGACAGGAAGATGGCAAAAATTTCTTATAGATATGACACCAAAAACATGATTCATTACAAAAAAATTGGATAAATCAGACCTCAACAAAATTCAGATCTGTTGCACTTCAAAAGACTGATGTCATCTCACAATGACTGGCCTAATGCTAAATTGTTCAAGGGAAGCAATTCGTGGAAGCAAACAGATTATACATCACAAAATGGAGACAATCTAGCAATATGTTTTATTTAATCAACATAAATAAATAATCGAAGTTGAAAAATTCATTATATTTTTGTGGCCATTAAAAATATTGTGTCTCTTCCTTTCCACCCTTCTATTCCCAAATTTTATGGCCAGGTCAGAGCAACAAAAGCTCATTTTACCGGATATTGCTTACTTCAGTGTACCTAAAATGCAATAATGCTTCTAGATTCCAAATGTACAGATAAGTCACATAGTTCAAAAAGCACTGAGCCAGGCTGGAAAACTGAGCATTTAATGACCCCAGTTTACTTTATGGTTACTTCACAAAACCTACCAATGTTATAAAAGATTTAAAATTTTTTCTATAATTAATAAATTGATATTTTTGTCTCTCCATTTCTAATTCCTTAATTCCAATTCCCAGGGTAATTTATATTAAAAATATCTTTGGAAGATTAACATTTGGTTATAATTTTTAGATGAAAATAATGATGGATTATACATATAAATAACTGCCTAATCAGGAATGAAATTTTAATCACAGAAAACATGTTTAAAGAAATTTTAGCCCTGGCTGGAGTAGCTCAGTGGATTGAGCGTGGGCTGGGGACCAAAGTGTCCCAGGTTCGATTCCCAGCCAGGGTACATTCCTGGGTTGCAGGCCATAACCCCCAGCAACCGCACATTGATGTTTCTCTCTCTCTCTCCCTCCCTCCCTGCCCTCTCTAAAAATAAATAAATAAAATCTTTTAAAAAATCTTAAAAAAAAAAGAAATTTTAACTACTAGTCATATAATAATGATGTTAGGGGAATGAAAATAAACTTTCAAGGTGGCTAAATAACAAATTCAAGAACTTTAGGCAATTTTTAAGAGAATAAAACACTAAAATAAAAAGAAGCTTAAAATTATGTTTATAAAATTAGGTATAATTATACATTATCATTCTACGTTTTCATATAAGTTAATAGACTATTACTCAGAAAAAATTTTGTACATTTCTTAAGATAATGAAATAGCAACAAAACAATTTTAGTTATAAGTAAATCTTGTTTATTAAAGAAACTAAATTTTAAAGCACTGGAATTCTGACATACTAATTACCCTGCTTTTACATAGATGTAAAGTATGACAGCACAATTCTGTGATCCTTATATATGCAAACTTTCTATTAAATTTGATGGTTTTACCTTCCTTAGGAACACAGAATTACTTTATCATATGCAATTCTATTATTAGTAAGAAGATCTCATAATGACTCTGTTAAAACTGGGGCCCTACATTTCCATGTCTGATAATTTTCAATGAGGGGACATCATTTTGCTAAAGTAATAACTGAATTTTGCTCAAGTTCTTGAATTTTGAATATACCACATTAAAGAGCATCTACTTTATTTTCAGTTGCTTGGGTAGATGGGATTAAAGAAAATGCAGCTGTACTGTAAGAATTTTCTGCCACTCAACTACCAGTGTAGTTATATATGAAGAACTCTTACTAAGTTAAAAGAGAACAGAATGAATATCAAAGCAGAATTGACCCCCCTGGATTCAGTTTTACCAGTGGAAAGATTCAAGATTCCAGTCACTATGGACCCTTTTAAATATTAAAGGAATAAATTTAACTGTTTTTGCAAACTAGGCTCAGACAACTGTTTGAGGAGGCTGTAGAAATGATATGAGTTTTACACCTGATGTAAATCATTCTAAAGATGTTTTTAATCTGAAAAATAATATCATCATTATGAATTCTACTCTGGAATACAAAGGCAGGAATTACACTGTGTTGTTAAAATGTTAGCAACTGCATTTCATTTTTGAAAAGGCAATTTAGTTTTCCTGAAATAAAGAGTTGATTATATCTCTTATTACTGTTACAAGAATTTGATGTATCACAAAGTATAAGAGTTACAGCATGTGCCAACTATCAACCAGGAAAAATGAACCTGATTCATAATTCACTTTGAGAATGTCTATTTAGTCAATCAAGTGATTTGTAATCATGAAGGCTGCCAGAAATTGAATGAGTAATGAACCACAGTAAAATCCCTGGATTTTTTTAGTATTCTTATTTTATTATATGACTTTTATTGCTATTTCTAATCGCTGTTTCTCAGCAGCACAAATTAAATCACATATTTACTTAGAAATATTTGACTACTAAATAGGCTAAAGGATATATAAGTTGAATGACCAGAGTATTTAATGTCTTTCCACAAAATTAAAAGTCTTAGTGTTTATAGCTTGAGCAAAGAAAACTTCACTCTTTCTAACCTCCTCATTTGCCTCATTTTATCTAAATTATTTAGTGAATATGTTTCAGCATAGCTCATTCTAATTCAGTGTATTTTCTTAAGTTGTTTTATATAGTCTAAAGCAAATAAAAATTTGACAGAATCTAGTTAATATCAGAAACCTTAAGCTTTCTTTTAATATCTTCATTGCATAGCATTTCCTCAGTTAAATTTATATTCTGATGGCCAAAGAACATTTGATCTCTAACTCATATAATCTTATTAAATTATAAATGGAGAAAATATAAGCCAACTTGAAGCTTGACATATTACTAAAGGGGTAATATGATAAATTAGTTTTTTCAAAATATAAAACTATTAACCTATGTAAGATTTTGTCATTCTGATAATACCAGCCATTATAATCATTTTAATCAGGAATGTATTACTATTTTAAAGCAAATGGAATTTTAAATGTGATAATAGGCTCTTTTTTTACTTACTTTTCATAATTTTCAAGCAGAAGAGTCCTTTTCTAACTTTAGATTGATTATAATACCAAAGATATGTGGACCTCCTTAAGGAAAGTAATAGAGTCCTTGAGTCAAGATCTATCATACTCATTATTGAAATAAAATGTTTATGAAAAAATCAACTATCTAAATTTTATGGGTAAATTTCCAATCATAATTGTTTGGCTGTTCAAGATAACAAAATTCCAGACATACACTATACATTGTCTACAAGAAGCTAGTATGACTATGGTGAGACCTCAGGAAACTGTTTTCCACACTGAATGGCCCCTGGGAAGTAGAGCAGTATTCCACCTTAGAGTTCACTTTATCACCATCATCGTACCAACTGTGAGAGTCATCTTTTCTTTCCTATCAATATTAACCATTAATTCATTTGTACAGTCATTCATTTGTCAAAAAAAAATGCTTATTAAAAATCCACTGTGTTCCCCATTGTGCTAAAAACTGAGGATATAAAAATTACACACACAGCCTTTGTACTTGCCCTTAAGAAATCTATAGTCTAGTTAGAAAGAGACATATAAATAAATAAGTATAATAAAGCATAGGTTCTAGAATATACCTATGCAACAGAAAGGCTTAAAGAAGGTAAGGTTCTGCCCTGGCTGGTGTGGCTCAGTGGATTGGGTGCTGGCCTATAAACCAAAGGGTCACTGGTTTGATTTCCAGTCAGGGCACATGCCTGGGTTGTGGGCCGGCCAGGTCCCAAGCAGGGGGTGTGCAAGCAGCAACCACACTTTGATGTTTCTCTCCCACTTTTTCTCCCTCCCTTCCCCTCTGTCTAAAAATAAATAAAATATTTTTTTTTAAAAAAGAAGGTAATGTTCAATGGCAGAGACCAGTAGTCAGGAAAGGCTTCATAGAGATAACAAAGCTCAGTCTTGAATAAAAAGTTGCTACTTACCAGGGATCAGAGAGGAAAGATCATAATGGTAAGAAGGAAAATATTAATGAAGATAAAAAGCACCAAATAACTAATCATGGTAGGATGACTACCAGCTATTCAATTTAACTAAGGTCAACAGGTAAGGAGTATATATGATGCTGAGTGGCAAGGGAAGGCTGTCAGAGGTAAGCCTGAAACAGTATGCAATGGCTCAATAACAAAAGACCTTGTATGTACACTAAAGGGAACACAATTTATATCTTATAAACATAGAAACCATTGAAGGATTTTAAGTATAAAAATCACTGGATCATAGATTTCCATAATGTCTAAACAACTTGTTCATTTGGATTTCCTCAACAATGGTCAAACTGACATTTCACATTCATGCACCTTAACACAGCACTCTTAAATAGGAGGCTTGAGCAGAAACACAGTTAGATAGTCCGTGTTTGGAATCCTGGGACAGCCACTATCCTTATGTAAATTATTAAGCTCTTTGAGTCTCTGTTTCCGTATCTACAAACCTGGGATAATTATTCCTACCCTATAACTGTTGTAAGATATAATAAGATAGAAAGCACTTAAGCATAGAGCTGAGCAAATATTAATTATTCAATAAATAGTATTTTATTATTATAACTATACTAGAAAGTATTCTAGCTATGATAAACTCAAATTTATGCACTACATAATGTTGTTATACTTGCATTATTAAAGAAATTTCCAAAGTCTAGTCCAACTGAAAATGTTTCAGATAGGCTTAATGTGAAAATAATAACAATACTGAGACATATGATATGAAAAAAATGCATTCGAGGAACCAAATTTTGAAAAATGCATCAAGTTACACTGAATAATTACTTATAGAGCATGGGAAGGGAGGGTCCAATCTTAATGTAGAAATACTCAAGGCCTTTTTGAGGAAAAGAAAATTGTACAATAAAACCTTTTCTCAAACTATACTGTCATGTTATTTTTTATTTCATAGCCTCTTAGAAAAACATACAGTACTGGTGGTAAGGCTGGTTGTAATCATGTAATGTCATGTACCTGTAATATAAGGATCCTCTCCTTACAGTTAGGACTTTCATCTGACTTCAGTGAGTATCAGTCCTACTAGCCTGTAACCTTGGGATTTGTTTATACACTGAAAGAAGCAAATAAAAACATAATAACAATAACAACAACAAAAAAGGCAGAATACTAGCAAAGCAAGACTATAAAATTTACTTTGACAACTTGACAATGGAGATGACTCAGTTGAAAACAACTAAAAGAGGATCAAAGCAATATTAGCAACTGTATCAAGTCATTTATATATACTCCCATATATATGAGTACATATATACTCATATATACACATACCTCATAGTTAGGTGAAGTTGGGTCAAATCATAAAAGTAATTAATAAAGTAAAATGAATTTATGATTATTAAATATGTATTAAATAATATTGACCTGAACTACAGATTGCTAAGCAGATACACTACTAACTCTTACAATATTAAGCATATGTAGTCATCCACTATATATCTGAGATAGTAAGGATTAATGATGGCTACTAGTTGAAAAACCAAAATGGAAGAGAATCTTTACATTGATACTACAGTTATCCTGATATTTCCTAAAATCAGTACTACATTTTAAAGTAAGTATAGAACAAGTAATTCTGTTCTAGGCAATATTCATTCAAATAAAAGTCATGAATTATAGCTGGCATGTGTTATATGGAAATAAGAATGGAGGTGAAAGGGGAGCTAATCAAACTGCTTTTAGTTATATTCATAAATACCAAATTATTACTTCCATGCTTTTTCACTGTTAGGTTGATTTCTGTGTGATCCTTTACATTTAAATAATGAAACATTATGATTCAATATCCTAACAATGTCTCATAAAAAAAGTTTAAACCAAACTGTCATTTGATAACCCTGGAAACTTAAAATAATACTAACACAATCTTTCCTGTATGAAGATGACACTGACTCACCATCAGTAGAGATGAGTTTCAAGTTGTTTTTCCACAGTGGAAATGGACTTGCTGATCTAGTCAATTCTCTCGCCAAAGTTCTCTGGTGAACAATAGCTTATAGCTGCAGGATGAATGTAACCATAGTCACAGAAAACAACCAAATTAAATAATCAGTATAGAAATTAAACTTATGCCTTGGTCCCCAACCACTATGTTTTCATGAACTAATGTCACGGAAATATATAAATACTGTATAATACTTACACACAAAATTGTACATTGATTTACTTGGGCACATTTACTTTATTCTATATAATATTCTATATTGTATTTAGCAATATTGTATTGTATAATATTCTATATTGTCTTACCTAAAAGGTAAGTATACCTAAAAGCCTGAGGTCAAAGCCTGACCTCTATCCCTAAGTAAAAATGTACTTAGCTGTGTTAACTAAAACAGAGTGCTTCTGACATGTAAAATCAGAAGTATATAATGAAAATGCTCAGAACATGAAAACATGCCAACTTCACATTCCTCATCACCAGTAGCAATAACTAAGGAATTACAGAATATTTTTGTGCCTTGGCTGGTATGGCTCAGTGGATTGAGCACTGGCCAGCAAACCAACAGGTTGCCAGTATGATTCCTGGTCAGGATGTGTGCCTGGGTTGTAAGCCAGGCCCCCAGTAGGGGGAACGTGACAGGCAATCACACACTGATGTCTCTCTCTCTCTCTTTCTTCCTCCCTTCCCCTCTTTCTAAAAAATAAATAAAATATTTGTAAAAAAGGATACTTTTGTTAATGTTAGTAATATTCTCAATAGTACTAAATGTAATATGACCACAGGCAAAACTACTTTGACATTTCCCAAAATTCTGAAAAATACATGTACTTTTTACAAAGAAAAAAATACTTTCATTAACTCCAGTGTTCATTCATGTTAATACATAGAGAGGTTTTATAATTAAATATTCCTGATATGAAATTTTTTCAGTTGCCAGTTGAATTTCCATGAGGGTTGAGGAGCTGGTTCATTATTACTGAAGACATAGTTTTTAAGTATAAGTAAAATTAATATTATATGCTTCTTTATTATTAAAGGGAATAAAAAATAGAATAACATCTGTTAAAAATGAGTAAGAAGCAGTTAACAACTATACACAATTCAAACAAATTCACATTGCTAAGTACCTACGATGAGCAAGGCACTCACTATTTGGGAGTTCTGTGAACAGGTAGTAAATATCTCAAAGAAATCACAATATCAACATTATTGAAAAATTCCACTTTCAGTTCTACATAGTTGTTTGCAATAACAAACAGATAAATTCTAACCCAGATCCTCTGCCAGAACAGGAAGGATGAATTGGAAAAGCATGGTATCATACCAGATCATGGTGTTTACCACAGCAATGAGGCTCTGGAACTCCTCTTGCAAACGATGATGAGGAAATACCAATACAAATGTTGAGAACATCAACTACAACCTGTGATGTAAATACACTGTCACCTGTAAACAAATAAACTTTGTTAATTTTAAGACTCTAAAAAATATTTCCAGTCACGATTCCATTTAAATGAGTCATACTCTTTAACAACTCTTTATAATATTCCTGACCATCATCTCACATCAATTTACCAAATTTGAGAGTCCTCCACTAGACTGCAACTCTTTTATTTTTTATATTTTTATCCTTACCCAAGAACATTTTTTCATTGCTTTTAGAGAGAGAGGAAGCGAAAGGGGATAGGAGAGAGGGAAACATTGGTGTGAGAGAGAAACATTGATCAGTTGCCTCACATATGCTCCTGGGCCTGGGATCATACCTGCCCAGACCAAGGATCGTAAGCAACCATACCAGGGACTGAACCCCACAACCCAGGTATGTGCCCTGACCAGTAATAGAATCCTCACCCTTTCAGTTATGGAACAATGATCCAACCAACTGAGCCACGCCAGCCAGGACTAGACTGCAATCTCTTAAAGTTCCTCTTTATTTTGGTTTCCCATTTTCACATGTCCAGCTGAGCACCTTACAAGTTGTAAATGCTTAATAAATGTGTGATAGATTGAATTTAACTAGTCATCTTACTCTTTTGCTTGTCATACCCAAAATTATTACTTATTCTGCCACCATTCTTAATTTTTTTTAAAAAGGATTATTCATTCAGCAAACATTTTACTTGAACACCTACTGGGTACCATGTTAAGTACAATGAATACTGGTGTAAGTAACACATGATTCCTGCCCTTAAATAACTCAATCTAGTAAGAAAGGTAAAGATGGAAATTAGCCACTATAATACCCTGTAATCAGTTTATAAGAAGTTTTTTAGAAAGTTCTATAAATACTAAAATGCTTAGAATGAAAGCTTTAAAGAGGAAACGTCATATGAAATGAGTACTAAAGAATGAGTAGCTGCTGAAGAAAGGAAAAAATACAGAAAAGGCATTCTTAGTTGAGGAAAGAGGTGAAAAATTATAGAGGTGCAAAAGGGTACACAATATTCTGAGAACTTCAAGAAACTTTGGGGAAAATAGCAGATGAGAAAAAAAGGCATGAGAAAGATCACAGAAATGCCTTATTATGCTAAAAAGCTGGACCTCTGTCCTGACTAAAGGAAGTAAGCCAGGAGAATGACATGATCATTAAAAAGATCTTTATAGCAGTGGGAAAGATAGGAGGAAGGACAAGACTGAAGGCAAAGGACCAAATCACATGAGACAAAGCTGATTTAACCTAATGGTTTACATAATTACAGTGGCCCAAGTCATCACTAATGACCATTAGATTTGTTATCCAAGGATCTCAAATTTAGATATATATTTGGAGAATATGCAAACTAATGAATTTTGGAAAACTGTTAATGTGATATAATCTCAATGAAAAATCATGGTAGAAATTTCATAGGAATTACATCAAGATGCTAAAATATTAATAATGAGGGCAGTGAGGTTACAGGTCATGTTTTTCTTCTCGTTACTGATGTATTTCAAATTTTCTACCTGACAATATTCAAAGCAAATCCTATGGCAATTCCTTGAAACTTAGCTAAAATTGGCATTAACCCTAAAGGGCCAGAGCCAGGATTCCTTGACAACATAACTGGCCCAGAAGCCTCCCTTTAGCACAATTATACATATAATACTCATTCTTTCATCAGGACCTAAACCCATGCCCTTTTTGCTTCTGAAACACCCTTTTTCCTTGGATGTCTACCTATATTCCAACTCCATCATATCACCAGCTATACCAATCTTGTACATATCACACCAATAGCTCATTATATGCCCCACATGCTGTAAACATCCAATCATCTTTTATTGACAGCCTTCCTGAGTAGTTCTCCAGTTTGTTCTTTCTACAATTGTTTTACAAGAATACAGTGCAAAATCAATCCTACTCAGACATGACTCAGTTAGGGATATATGTGCATATAATTATACTGATGATTTGATAAATTATAAAATTACGTATATAACCACTACTAAAGTGTTTTTAAAACTATTATCTTAGAAAAATTGCCTATTATTATGAATTGAATTGTGTACCCCAAAAGATGTTGAAGTCCTAACTCTCAGTAACTGTGAATGTGACCTTATTTAGAAATAGGATCTTTACAAATGATCAAATTCAGATGAGGTCATTAGGATGGGCTCTAATCCCATATGATTGGTATCCTTATAAACAGGGAAAAGTTGAACACAGAGATATATACACACAGGGAGGATACGACATGAAGATGAAGACAGGGATCAGGGTCATACATCTACAAGCCATGGAATACCAAAGATTGCCAGCAAATCACCATAAGCTAGGAGAGAGGCATGGAATAGATCCTCTCCCTCACAGCCCTCAGAAAAAAACAACCCTACCAATACCCTGATTTATACTTCTACCCTCCAGAACTGAGACATAATGAATTTCTGTTCCTCAAACTACCCCATTTGTGTTACTTTGTTATAGCAGCCCTAGCAAAATAATATACCTACTAAGGAAACCATGATTTTTTCCCTGAAAGCCAATAAAGACAAAACCATTCTGAAGAAAGATTGCAAATCAGAAATAATAAAAGTTCTTGCTATTAATTTTTCAATGTGGTAGCAAAAGTGCTATTTAATTGCTAAGCCAACTTAGTGCCAAAATAAAAGCCCCTCTCAGATATGACTCGTCCTTCATCCTATATAGTGCCATTTACACATATAGCATCACATAAACACTGGAGAATGCTATAATCCTATGAATAGTGGGACATGAAAATAACATGATATTATGTAGATGCTCCTTTGTTTTATAAAAGTGTTGCTCTATGAACTTTTATGTCCTGTGAGAATATAACTTGGACCATAATAAAATCATATGGTAGTATAATGAGTTATATGATAAGGAGCAATGAAATCACCATAGATGAGGAATGGGCTTTGGAGTGATATTCTTCAATTAAAATCCTTGCTCTGTAGTTACTCATCAGCTATGTCACTTAAGCAAAGAATTAACTATCTTTGAAACTCAAATCCTTCATCAGTAAAATAGGAATTTTATATTTTAAGTGAATAGATTAAACAGTATATGAGCTGTGCTTAGCATCTCATATGATGATAATAGAGTTTTAATAGTTGTATAAAAAGTAAAATTCACCCAAAAATAAAAGAAAGAAAAAAGTAAAATTCACAAATTAAGGGTTTATTACACTTTGCTGAGGCAAGAAAATAACTAAGCAAGCTTATATGAGAACAAAAGTATTGCATTTGGCTAGTTCCATACTATAAAATGCAGGACTTTCAAAATTTTTAAGCCAACCTGTCACGTGCAGAATTCAAAACACTGGTAATAAGGATGCACTGAGTATAGCAAATGCATAAGGGAAAAAATGAAGGCTACACTGAATGAAATAAAGAAAAAACCCACAGGGAACCAACAGTGAAGGGAAGGAAGCCAGGGATCAAAACAATGATTTGGAAATAAGGAAGAAATAAACAGTCAACCAGAACAGAAAGAAGAAACAAGAATTTTTTAAAACGAGGAGATAATAAGAAGATTCTGGGACCTCTCTAAATGTGTCAACATCCAAAACATAGGGATGCCAGAATGAGAAGAGAAAGAGTAAGAAATTGAAAACTTACTTGAAAAAATAATGAAAGAAAATTTCCCTAATTTAGTGAAGGAAATAGACCCACAGGTCAAGGAAGCACAGAGAATCCCAAACAAGTTGGAACCAAAGAGGACTATACCTAGTCACATCATAATTAAAATGCCAAAGGTTAAAAAATAAAGAATCTGAAAAGCAGCAAGAGAAAAAAGCAGAGTTACCTACAAAGGAGTTCCCATAAGACTATCAGCTGATTTCTCAAAAGAAACTTTGCAGACAAGAAGGGACTGGCAAGAAGTACTCAAAATGATGAAAAGCAAGAACCTACAACCTAGATTACTCCATCCAGCAAAGCTATCATTTAGAATGAAAGGGCAGATAAAGTGCTTCCCAGACAAAGTAAAGCTAAAGGAATTCATCATCATCAAGCCATTATTATGTAAATGTTAAAGGGACTTATTTAAGAAAAAGATCAAAACTATGAACACTAAAATGGCAACAAATTCACAACACTCAACAACTGACTCCAAAGAAAGCAAACTAAACAACCAACCAGAACAGGAACAGAATCATAGATACGGAGATCATTTGAAGGATTATCAGCTGGGAGGAGAAAGGGGAAGAATGGAGTAAAATGTGCAGGGACTAAGTATAATTGGTAGGTACAAAATAGACAGGGGGAGGTTAAGAACGGTATAGAAAATGGAGAAGCCAAAGAACTTATATGTACCACCCATTAACATGAACTAAGGGTGGGGGGATTACTGGAGGGAATAGGGATACTGGGTGGAGAGGGACAAAGAGCGAAACATTGGGACAAATGTAATAGCATAACTAATAAGATATATTTTAAAAATGAGCCTCCTTCTGGCTAAATAAGTAACAAAGTCCACTTTTCAAAAACATTGTTATACAATTATTTTTTTACAGAGAAATAATGAGATTGGCATACATAAAGAAAATACTTCCTAGTATTAAGAAAAATTAGCCCTGGCTGGTGTAGCTCAGTGGATTGAGTGCAGGCTGCGAACCAAAGCATCGCAGGTTGGATTCCCAGTCAGGGCACATGCCTGGGTTGCAGGCCACGGCCCCCAGCAACCGCACATTGATGTTTCTCTCTCTCTCTCTTTCTCCCTCCCTTCCCTCTCTAAAAATAAATAAATAAAACCTTTAAATATATAAATAAATAAACAAAAAATTCTTTAAAAATTCTTATATCTTAATTTTTAAAACTGATTTAAAATTATCAAATGCCATATTCAATTTATTCAAGATACTTATTTAAAATAAGGTATAATTTTGCCTGACCCCAAATTATAATTCTAAGAACTTTTTAATTGTTTATTGTTGTTCAATTACAGTCATACCCATTTTTCTCCCATTACTCTCCCCTGCCCTGCCCACCCCCTTCCCACATTTAATCCTCCCTGCCCCATCCCCCAAGTTGTCTTTGTCCATGGGTCCTTTATACATGTTCCTCGACTTGGCCCTTCCCCTTTTTTCCCCTATTGTACCCCATATCCTCCCCTGTGGTCCCTGTCAGTTTGTTCTTTATTTCCATGTCTCTGGTTCTATTTTGCTCGCTTCTTTGTTTTGTTGTTTAGGTTCCACTTATAGGTGAGATCAAATGGTATTTGTCTTTCACCGCCTGGCTGATTTCACTTAGCGTTAATTATAAGAATTTGTTTAAAAGATAAAGAACAGCAACAAAAACTAAATATATTTTCCTTTTTCTTAGTCCCAATTTAGTAATATTAATAAATAGCACAAATATTTTACATTAAGAAAATATAATTATTAACTTATTGGCAAAAATGTACCAATTACTATTCCCCTGAGGGCAGGGACTATGCTTTTATCTACCTCACATACCTTAAGCATGGCAAGAACTCATTAAATGGGTGTAATTATCTATACTTCAAAAACAATAAGTACAACAATAATATAATTCTCCTCAGAATTATAGGAAATAATCTTAATGAGTTAGGAATTCAAAACAGGCCATGAACAAAATTTTACAAAGTTCAAATCTAACATTAATAGAGGAAAATACTATGCCCCTTACCCAAAGGCAAATTCTGAAGTGGAAGCTGTCTACTGGTTGTCAATAGAAAATTGACATATACAGCCAATGTTAGTCTTGAAATAATCTCAATTTCGTCTAAAGTATAGTCATTAAGAACTGAATAGAAACGGTGCCAATATTTAAGGACCTATATGCCTGGTATTCTATAGGGCAAAAAAATTGTTTTTAACCTTTTAGCATATCCTGCTGTTTCTGTAAACATCACATCACCTTTCTACAGAGAGCTGTTATACTAAGAAAGCAAGGTAACGCATGTGGACTATATATGACCAGAGATTCTTGTGTCTCACTGGGATCCCTCTGGTTTTGGCATTGCTGATTTGGTGATTAAGATTCCATATTCGCACCTCCATCATACATATTCATATTGTGATCAGGGAGAAAACAGGTCAGTCAGGAGCTAGTTTCCTTTACCCATAGTTTTTCTCTTGAATTTCACAAACTTGCTACAGCAACATGGAGAAAATTAACCAGTGCAGAAAATTCTTTATATTATGTATTATAGATGTTCGCCAGAACTTTCAACTAGACAAGAATTACCTTTTTGAAATATATACAACACACACACCTTTCCCTCCAGATAAAAATGCAAAAGAAATAAAAGAAATCACATTTAGTAAGTATAAGCAAATAAGCCAATAATTTTGGCTATATATAGTGAGTACCTGAATGCTGGTATCTGATTACATTGGGTCTCCCCTCCTCAACCTAATAGTGCTAGGGAAATATTCCTACTAGAAGCTGCTGAACACAGAAAATGACTGACCTAAAATACTCTGAAAAAAATGTTATCTGGTTTGCTTGTTAAAACACCACCACCCTGAGAATATTTATAGCATTGACAAAGCTACCATTAGTAGCTTCATCTGCCTTTAAAAAAGAAAAAAATGATCCTACTATTACAAGTTTCCAAGTATGTATTTACTGAAGGAAGTAAATAATTTATAAACCAAATTTCTGGTCTTGAAGCAACAGATTTTTAAAAAAATGGTTTTACAATTAGATACATAACTCCACCTCTACTTACAATGCTATTTTTTTTTTTTTTTGAAGAGGCATGGTACTTTGTGAATATTATGAGTCAAGCTTATTCATCTCGACTAAGAATGAATTAAATTTTGTTAAGAGTGAAAACCTGAAAGAGAACTTACATGCATGTAATTCTAAGTTGCCATTTTTAGAATGGGGATTTTCTCCAAAGAGATTTTAAAAATGTGTTTCCACATTATTCTATTTGTGT
This sequence comes from Phyllostomus discolor, assembly GCF_004126475.2. NCBI lineage: Eukaryota > Metazoa > Chordata > Mammalia > Chiroptera > Phyllostomidae > Phyllostomus > Phyllostomus discolor. Next base: position 60,351,931 of record NC_040905.2, read on the forward strand.
TACTTTCACTTTAAGTTACTTTCTGGTGAGTTAGCTGCTAAATAGAAACAACAACAAAAAAAGACAACTAATTTTCAAATAGAAAGTGGTTTGTTATTTGACCATAGAAAAAGACATTGAAAAGGAAAGAAGTAATTTGTTAAACTCCTGACTGCCAAAATATATTGAAATTTAGATATACAAACAGATAAAGAGAGATGTATATTTTTGTCCATCCCTATTTTCCTGGTCCAGTTACCATGAAGAGATCAGAAAATTAACTGTAAGGTAAGGTACCTATAGAAGGCCTCATTATACCCAAACTATCAGTCTTTCCAGGAAAGTCCAGAAAATACAAAGGGAATCACAATCTCTGGAGGACACACAGCATTCTTGTATAAGTAACGTTCAGACTGATGTGACTCTAATGGTTTTACCCACAGAAAAGATCTTCTAAGAGGGAACCCTCTCTTGCACCAACAATCACAAAATCACACAGCCTTTGGACAGTCTTTAATCACAGTATAGAACAGTAGTCAGTCAGCTAGTACCCAAAAGATGACACTATGAACTGAAGAAAAGAGTGTTTGAGTTGAAGTGAAGAGAACTGAGTTTTATTACCAGGTCTGTGATTTACTATAATTTTTTGGCAAGTTACTTAACCTCTCTGAGCCTCTGTTGTTTTTCATTTTTGGTTTTTTGTTTGTTTGTTTGTTTGTTTGTTTTTTCACTTGGTTTCATATGGAAAACAAGAGGTAATCAAAACCCATTTAAAAATTATGGCTAGAAGAACATCAAAAAACACTCAGACCTATTCTCAACTTCACAGATGAAGACAGGAAAGCAGAGAGATATGCCCAGTCATTTAAGAGGACAAGTCATTTAAGTCAAATTTTTAGACCATGTAAAAAAAGGATCATAATAATCAGATGTAGGATAATGATCATCTTTTCAGGAAGAGCCTCAGTTATACTGATAACATTTTATTTCTCAAATCCAGTTTGGAATACATGGAGTTATATATATAATATATACATGGGTTTTTTTTGCTTAAAATACTTTATAGTAATTTTTTTAAATAACCACCAAACATTAACCAGAAGATTTCTCTGGAATTTTAAAGGTCATTGGAGATAGTGTGGTTTCAAACATTTTCCTGCTGAGTTTAAAAGGTAAATATCACTATGTCCCCCTAATACAGAAAAAAGAAAGAGTGAAGTAGGCTGTAAATACACACACACATCACCAGTTTTGCAGCTTAGTAAAATATAAACAATATACAAATGTCACAAAACATAAAATGAACTGTATTATTAGCACCATGATTAACTCATTTAAGAATATTGAGAGAAATGCTAGTAATTTGTATTCTAAACATATGTCTAAGAGAAATATATTCAAGAATCCTATCTGAGAGCCTAGTATTCAAGCCTCAGGGTTCTTTGTTTGTTTGTCTATTTGTTTTTACCAAGCCGAAAAGAAACTGCAATGATTTACTTAAAGTAAGTAAAGGCTTTTCTACCTGTAAATGGTATGTGAAACTACCTGTAAAACCTAGATGCCTCTGAAATCTCTGAAATCTTCAAATAAGAAAGTATAGGTCATTTAGCAAAATATATTTACTGTATAATATCATAATAGCTATTTAATTGTTATCATTATGATGCAGATATATAATGGAAACAGATGTTCCTTTTTCCTTTCAGCAATGCACAGGAAAAGCATAAACTTGCTGATATTGCATGGACTGCTACCATAGCACAATAGAGGAAAGAAGACATTAGCACATGACAATATTAGTTTTTACTACACAACTAATTGCATAAAAAGTATAACTTGAGATCATTAAATCAATATAATTTTCAGCACCACAGACGGGAAACAAATAGATTTGTATAACCAGCCTATTTCACATCTGCATTTGGGAAAATACTTTGAGAAACTAAGTATATGCAAAATGCTGTCACTACTTTTAGAACACAAGGAAAAGACTGTTGTTCTGTTTTATTTGCTCATGTAACATGAATTAGAATGCTGGCTCTACAGAGAAATCTTTTAAAACAGCACCGGTGTACACTGGAAGAACCTTTCTGGAAAACAATTTGGTAATCAATACAAAGAAACTTCAAAAATAGTCTATACCCTCAGTCCAACTAATTTCTATTCTAATAATATATCATAAGGAAATAACTAGAGGGGTGATTAAGGATTTATTTAAAATGTTATTCAGCATAACTTTATTTATAATGGAAAATTAAAATCTAACTCACCAATATTACAATGATGATTAATTAAAGTATATGTTAAAACATTTTACAGTCAATATAAATGACTTTAATAATAATTTTAATTATATAGGAAAAATTTCATTGTACTATGTCAACTGAAAAATAGCAGAATATGAAATGCTAACTATAATTTTTATAAATATATGATTATAAAAACATAAACACTTGGAGGAAAAAAGCTTAGAGAAAATACACAAAATGTCATTTTAATTTTTGAAAATTCTCTATTATGAGCAGATACTATATTTTAAATTATAAAATGTTATTGTTTCTTTCAACAATTACACAATTCCATTTCTATGCTCTAATACACTGTCCTTGTCCAAAGTTTCTAAAAATTCTTTGGGTCAAAACATCCTATATATATTTTTTAGGTAAATTGGCTTAAAGTTACAATGGCAAGTTATTTGATCCTAAAACCTGGCATAGAAAGAAAAGTATTTGTAAATTACATAGATAACTTTTTTTTATCCTAAGTAAACAGGATCCTTACAAATTAGAGAAAATTTGAATGGGACAAGCATTATTAATGTTTACTTAAGAGCCATTAATATGGTATGTTTTAAGTCACCATGTCAAGAAAACTTTTCAATTAAAAATATTTCTAAAGCAAATAAAATAGCCTATTAATTGTTCTCCCAGTATGCCAATAAAAAGTTTGATATAGCTTTTGTAAGACTCCTAGTTTCATGATTGTATTTTTACAAGAAGGAGCTGATTTGTCTTAGGCTATTACTGTCTATTACTTCTAGAAGTCTTAAGGAAAGGTGGGAAGCAGCAAATTCTGGCAATCTGCCTAAAGAGAAATCAATGAAACAAATTAATCCTTTGCAGGCTGCAATGACACAGTAATCCATCATTCAGAGCTGCTTTTATATACCAAATCAGAGAGCAGAGGAAAGACCCCTAGGGGACATCACAGACAACAACTTACACCAACAGTGGGAAAATACTGAGGAATCAGTTTATTTAAAGGGGACAGATTTCAGTTGATTGCCTATTTTGTCAAGTACAGATTTTTTTCTTTCACAGTGTGAAAGGCCCAAGGCCCAATGACTATATCTTAGAATTCAGTACCATATATGCTTGCTGACATCAATTGGAGTTGCATGTTTTTAAATAATTAGCATCATTAATCAGTATGAACAAATATCTGGCTAGAGTAATATTACTTTCTCCATTAAACTTCCAGGTGTTAAACACATTCCCTGTTTTCAGTAGGGACTAACTGTAAATTTACCTACTAATCTAAAACTGACCAACTTCTGGTAAACCACATTTGAGGTATTTTTTTCACACATAGAATGTAATCATTTAAGAGGTGTATAACTTCCTAAGTACTCTGTTAAGTTTAAAGACTTGAAAATTTTTAATTTCTTCTCTTGTGGAATAAACTTCAATAAAGAAATCAAATTATAAATAACTTGTTTCAAAACAGTAAATAGTACTTTGGCTTACAATTACAATTGACAGTGCTGAAAGATAAATTTATGTGGTTTCTTTTTAAAAAATAAACTTATAATCAATGTACAGTCATACACTCACACTGAGTATATTTATTTACACATGTACAAAAACATATGCATCCAAATTTAGCTGTGCTTATGTAGAAATGTATGCACCTTGAGTATATCTTACTAGAGTAATGTACACTGAATGGAAGTATATTCCCTGGGTGAAAATTAATGACAAGAACTATAAAGTCACAGTGCATTGCTACTGTTAAATGCACACATCATTTTCATGGTTAAATGTGAGGAGTTAGTGAAAGAAAAGGATTTTCAAAAAATAAACAATCTATCGCAATGGTCCCTAAAATGTTAGCTCTGAATATCTAATCACAGACTCAAAACAGAAAAGGAATGTTAAATAAATGCCAACTAGACAGTTTTTGAGTAGCATCTTCGATTCTGAGGTCCATGGCCATATGATTGCAATTCCTGACCATGCTGAAGCATTTTTAATTCACTGCATGCATCTAGTATTTATTGATTTAATAACGTTAGAGGTATTACATTGTTGCTGCTACTGATGAACTGTCAACAATTTAATCTAGTGAAATCTTACAGGGGAATATATATTTTAGGGGGGAAAGAGACTAAATAGCTATGTAAATGGCAAAAGCAGAGCCCCTTCTTTCCGAGACTACTTCAGGCTCCAAACACTTTGCTGTACTAAAGATGTTGGCCACCAAATAACTGAGGTGACAGTGAAGAGACTGCAGCAAAGTCTTGGAGGTACACCTTCAAAACATTATCCACAGCATCATTACCATACAGGCAGGCAGAAAAGAAGGAAGAAAATTCACTTTCTCAAAAGCCATTCTGCCAAAAATACAACCACAGAAGAGAGGCATTAAAGGCTATATCGAAGTAAGGAGGTATTACAGAGTCCAGAATCAGAAAAAGGAAGAGAAATCCACCTGAATTTGCTGAAACAAACACTTGGGGACTATCAGGAAGCTTTTTGCGCTGCTGTGCTACCCTGCTTGTGGGCTTATTTTCCAACCTGGACACCTGGGAAGCATGTTGTGTTCCAGCTTTTCCCTGACTTTGAAGAAATGGATAATCTAAGAAGCAGTGCTGCTGCTAGGGTCAGTAAAACTATGCTAATTGGTGAACCTAATTGCTTCAAGCAGTCCTGCCTCTAAACAGGGAGAGCACAGTTGATGGAGTCAGTCTGTTCCTAATAAAATGAAGAAGCACTGAATTAAATTCCCAAGGAAGGCACTATAAAAGTTTCCACAGTGTAACCAAATGACTTCACCTATGCTATTACCCCTAAGATGACATCTTTGAAAGAAAGCAGACCCCAGTCAGGCTCCATATTCATAAATTGGCTGAGCTTAGGCCAGTGAATCTGGATTGATTTAAAAAGGCTTTTTCATCCTTCCAATCAAATGAAGTCATTGTTAATTAGATGCTTTCTGTTAACAATGTCACTCTTCTCCACATTACCTGCTCACACTTGCAGCGCCTCTAGTGCAACATCTGGAGCACCAGTCCCCCTGCAATCAGTCCTCACAAGTTTGGCTGGAGAGTGGTGGTATTTCCGCTTCGCAATCCCTGTCTGAGGGAAGATACGGTTCAGTGTGCCGCTGGTGAGACACACACCAACTTTCTAATTTGAGAGATTATAAAATAATCTCTCCGAGAACTCTTCTCCCCAGCATTCTTTATGAACTGCACAGCAACTTCTCTGTGCTGTTCCCGCTTTGCTGATGGGTGTTTTCAAAAATACCTAACGCCACAAAGTCAGCTCCCAGACTTTCAGCTTCAGAAAACCGAGTTCCTCCTTATACTAGAAAACCCGAGTCGAGGTGTCGCAGCCGCCCCCAGGCCCTGCCACCCACCCGCTTCGGCCTAACGTGGACTGGCCGCTCCAGACTGAGCAGACTGGGGGGCTGCCCGGAAAGAGTGAGGCTTCGAGCGCTCTGGCCAGAGAGGGGAGGGAGGGCTACAGGAGCGGACCCGCAAAAGGCGCTCCTTCGACGGTGGGTCTCGGGGCCATACATAGTTTGACGGAGGCCGCCTCACACTCCTCCTGACGGGTTCCAAAGGTGTTTGCCGGGGGGACTCGCGGGGATTCAAACTGCCGGCGCTGACTGAGGGCGAGGGCTGGGGTTTCGGGGAGCGTGCGCCACCCCCCGGTTGGGCCTGACTTCCTTAATGAATCTTCCCCCACGCAGGCCTGGGACGTGGTCACTCCGCTCACTCTCTGGGTAGGGGCCTGAAGCACCAGCCGAGCAGGGCTCTTGGGGTCAGACGAGGTCTCGGTGGCCCAGCCCCGCCCCGGGCCCCTCACGACACGGGGAGCCACTCTTGTGTCGAGCGCCCGCAGGCTGCCTCAAGAGCGAGGCTCGGTGCCCGGATGTGGGCCTCGCTTCCGGGAGCTGCTCCCTCCGGCGCCGTGCTCAGGGCCGCAAAGCCCGGGCCTCGAGGGAAGGAGTGGAAGGGTCCCGGGGCCCTTACAAGAGACTTTGATTCGCATAGTGCAGAGTTCGTTCGAAAAGGAGCGCCCTTCTGGGGTGGGGAGCGTGAGGAGACACCCCGGGGAAAGGGGCCTTGACTGCGGAAGGGACGGTGCCTCCTAGCTGCCCTCACGGCCAGCGACACCGAGGACCACGGCGATCTCAGCGCTTACAGGGCAAGTGGCTGTCACAGGCACCTCAGGACCAGGGAAGACTGCAAGCCTTCGGGAAAGCCTCGGGGCCCTGCCGCCGGGGACCTCCTGGGCAAAAGTCGCTCATCGGGGCCTAGACTTGGACCCGTGGCCTGGCCCCTGACTCTGAGGTGCCCAAGGACGACACCTTCGCCCTTGGAGTCCTCCCTGGCTGGGCCAGCGGAGAGTCAAGGGGGCTCCCGACTTAGAGACAGTGAGTCCCGATTCCCTAGACCTCACAGAGGTCAGAACCACACTAGATGAGGTTATGCGGTGAGAGTGGGAGGGCAGACCACACTGAGACAGGCCGACAGGGAGTTGGGACTCTTAATTACATTTCTTCAAGTCCTTGACCCCAAAGCGTCGCCCTACGACAATGTACGCCCTCTCCACAGGAGGTTCGAGGAAACTAAGTTTCCCGAGCGTCTCATCCCTGTTATGTGCGCTCAGGGAGAAAGGCAGAGGATAGCAGCAACCACAACACCTGCGATCTCTCAACACAGTAAAATAAGGACGGTCATTTCTCCTTCCGTTTCCAGAGGGAGCTCAAACCTGAAGCATCGAGGTTATCCCTCTCCACACTGTAAAACAAGATACTCGCAAAACCTGCCAGGGACACCAACGCCTGTCCCCGGAGGGGTTCCCCTTTGCAAATAGAAAGAGTTTGTTTTGTTTTGTTTTGTTTTGTTTCGTTTTAGTGCATGTGTGATTCTAGTTGGGGGTTTGAGCAATGTAATAAACTGCTTTGACCCTCTGGAGACTAAACTAGAACTGAGCGATGGGAAATCAGGCGAGAAAAAAGGAAGGTGCTGAGAAGTGGCGGACGCAAGGGAGGACGCAAGGGTGGGTGGCGCGCTGGGCCGCTCTGACCCGCGGTGCGACCCTCTCCGGCGTGTGTAAATCTCAGGGCGCCCTGCCCCGGGGCTCTGGGCTGACAGACAAAAATACCGCCACGTGCTCAGGGGCTTCTGAGCGCAGGCTCTGCACTTCGGGGCCGGACACCACACACACCCAAGCACCACCCCCACCCCCACCCCCCCACCGCCAGCGCCTGCCGCTCTTTTCTGGCGCTGGGGTTCCTCTGAGGTTGTCCAGTCAGCGGAGCCCCGTGGGTTCCCGCTAGCTCGGCCCCTCGCCTATTTCGCTCACTCTGGGTGAGGCGGTAGCTCTAGCTGGGGTGGGAGGGCAGCAGGGAGCGCCAGTGGTACAGGGACCCAGCCCTGCACAAGGGAAAGACTGATAAAGTGGCCAAGCCCTGGGCAGGGTGACCTTCTACCTGGCTCGGGGCTCCTCCCTGCCATTCAGTCTGGTCACCTCTCATCCGGAGCTCGCCCGGGTCCTCGCACCGCCCCGCTCTCCGCTACCACACGACAACCCCCCGCCAGCTGGAGCTGCGCGCCCTGGTGGTTCCCGGGTGCCCCAGTCCTGGGAGCCAGGGCTCACCCCTCACTGCAGCCTCTAATAGAAACAGCACAAGCACTGTCTTTCCTGCCTCCAGACCCTCCTCTTATCCTCCCACCCAGCGATGACCTGCCCGTGTTTGGGGTGGTTGGTGTTCTTTTAAAAGTATATCAAAGGATCATTGTCGTCTCCCCGTCAAGTCATTATGCCTTTATCCCCATCAATTAACCACACCTCGGAGGGCTGCCATTAAGAGCTAAATTGAGCTGCAAAAGTAGATATGCCGTTTCGGGCAGATGTTGTCATCTCCCGCTGAGATAAGCGGTCGGTGGGACTCCACAGTCAGCTTCTGCTACTGCGCGAGGCGTGCTGGACCAAGCTGAGGACAGTACGCTAGTGCTCCGTGAATCGGAAGGAGCAGGACCGGCCCCAGCTCTCACACCTCAAGCATTGTACATGCCAAGGGGAAGTGTCTCCAGAGTTGCACCAGGGAAAATGCCAAGAGCCGGACTTGCGTTTTTGTGCAGAAGGGGGCTGGGGTTCGGTGGGCGGAGGAGGCACCGAAGTGGGTTTGTCTGGCAGTCCTCCACCCACACACCCTCCCTTTTTCTGCCGCTCCAGCTTTTTCTTCCCTGGTACCTGGCCCCCAGAACCCCTTGTGGAGGAAGGCAACGTGCTGTGGGGATGCTGGCTAAGGAGCTAGGGAATCTGGGACAGAAAAGTGCCATTCAAGACAAAGCGGATTCACGAGGGACTGCAGCGGCCTTCCGCCCAGATGTGTCTTTCCAACTTTCTCACTCCCAATCACTCCTGAGAACTCGGGGCGCAGGTTGTCGCGCACACCTGGGAGACCCTGGAGGGCTGAGGGAAGGAAGGAGCAGTTACTCTAGAAGTGAATACATGTGTATGGACAGCTAGCTAAGTTTGCTTAGGACCACATCTCTACATACATGCACTTAGAGCTTTTTCAGTTTTCCTCCCAACAGTGAACACAAATTTAACCAAAGCTAAAGGAGATTAATTTCCCAGCATAATCCAATTAAAAGATTTCTGAAGTAATCTTTTGAAATAATGGGGGGAAAGTGCGCGGCAAAAGAGGGGACTGTTTTTGATGACAGTGATTTATCGTCTGGGCACAGCATACGCTCGCTGGTCGCTAGCTCTCTTGCACAGGCGATTTGACCAGAGCATCCCGACCGTGCCTCCAGTCCAAAGATTCGCTTTTCTGAAAGGCAGCCATCCATCATGCCAACCTGGGCAGAAGAGAATGTGCAAGGGACTGGGATTGCTTACAAGCACCATAGACTTTTTTAAGTGCTATTAGATTTATGGTCTCTTTTTCGACGCCCATCCAGAGTAATTAGCACATATGTTCTAAATAGATGATAGTTTTGTGAGCAATAAAGCAATTACCCATCGTTGGAGCTGACAGTTCCTCCAACTAAACTCCAACCAGCAGCTAATTGGAAAAGTCATTTCAGCTCCATTGTCTGCAATTAGTCCTGCTAAACTACTACACCCCAACTAGCTGGTTTGAGGTTAATTTATTCGGTGTTGTATTTGCACAGAGAAGCCACTGTCACAAAGGGAGTTGCCTTTTGCCCCTCCGGACCTCGACCTGGGACTAGAGGAGCAGGTGGGAGGGAGAGGCCAATATTTTGGAGTTGGGATGGTTCCCAGGGGAGGAAGAGCCTGGCCTCGTGGCAGCCTCAAGGTCAGTGTCCAGTGCACTGAACACGGCTGACAGAGAAAGTCATTGTTTCTCCTGCTGGTTAGCAACTAAAGGAAACTGCAGTTCCTGCTACCAAAAGCTTAGTTTAAAGATTGAAGGTGTGGCATTGGGGATGGCTGGGGTGGGGGAGAGTGGTGGGGAGGAGGGGAGATGGAGACAAACTGTATTTGAACAATGATAAAAAATTAAAAAGTCAGCATAGAAGAAATAACTGGGCTCTGAGTGCACCTTTCCTCCTGCACACCCAGTTCTGACCCCAGGTCATGAAACTGTCCCTATGGGATAAACATAGACTCAAAACCCCGCAGAAACAGAAAAATTCCAAGCCCTCAGCTGGGAGAAGGAGCCTCCAATTCTTGGTGTGGCTCAGGAAGAGAAAAAACTAGAAAGGTTAGGAAGCTCTGCTTTTGCCTTCAGCCACCACAAGGTCACTTTCCCTCTTGAAACTGAAGTTTCTCCATGGCTCTTTTCTCTTTTTTTCTTCCATCTTTCCTTATCTTTTTTCCTTCTCTCTTTCCTGAAGTTAAGCCCAACAGGTCCAAGATTGTGTACGGTGAGTGGAAAAATGTGTTAAATGCTGGTTTGACGGCCCATCAGAGCTTCCAAATACCCAGCGGCTGGGATTCTTCTACTTAATGTAATCTATATTGGACAAGTCAGCTCCTACTCTTTTATTCACCAGGAAACTCCGGGAAATGACCTATTGGGGTTCAGAATGGAGGGTGGGAAGCAGAGGAGTTAAAGGGAGATTAATCGTCTCCCTCCAAACCTCAAACTTTGGAACTGTAATCACTGGTAGGCTAGGGGTAGTAGGGGAGAGGACTCAAGGTCACAGCCCAGGCAGCCAAGGGTCTCTGGGATCTGCAGCAGGGAGCAAGAAGGCTGGCAGGTTGAGATGGGAACTTGTAGCCCTGGTAACCAAGTGTTCCATTAAAGGAATTTACAGCTATGTGTCCCAAGCCTTGGGAGCAATTTGAATTTTACTTAGAACATGGAGATGGGGGTGTGTGGGGGTACTTCTCAGGAGGTAAAGCCCAGGGATTCCAGTCCTAGAAATCAAATATCCTTTTCTGGATAGCCATTCACACTTAACAACCTGGGGACTGTTTCTCCTTTTTGAAGTAAGTATAACACCTAAAGAAGACAACTTAGATGGTATTTTGGTCAGCATATAAGACTTACTAAAATAATTCTAATTTCAAAACAAATGGTAATCAATTGCTCATCTTCAAAGATTTTGAGACACAAGCCTATAGCAAGAAAAACTTAAATTTTCTGATATCAGATTATTGTTTTCCATTTACTTATTGTGTTTTAACCAATTTGATTACAAGATAGATCAAAGAAATATTTTGGGTAGAAATTGAAAGTAATAGTCTTGCCTTACCCCATCACCTCCCACCTGTCACACCATCTCTACCCTCTGAAGAGAAATCCTCCTGTCAGTGTGGCCTCCAGCTGAAATAAGATGTCTTTACTAAAAGACTCTCCATTGTGTTCTCAATTATTTCCTATTTTCCAGGACTTAAATATGACATCCCAAAAAGTGAGAACAAAAAATAGCCCAAGGAAGAGCCAGCTGAAAGTATCACCTACACTTGATAGAGAATCCTGATGTGAGTTCACACTTGCATATTTATGTGTAAGGGTAAATATAACCCACCCAATCAGCAACCCCCTCAACTGTGTGGGAAACATTTACATATACATTCATGTATCCTGAAAAAGACCTAAGCACATATTTGCAGAGATGTAATTCTATGCAAACTTAGCTAGCTGTCCACACACACGTATTCACTTATAAAGCAAAGGCAATTTTGTTGCTCCCATAGTTTCTTTCTATTAAGAGTGATTAGAAGATGTCTATTCAAAGTTGCTGATCCAGAGAGAAAATAAGAGTAGGTAAAAGAAGATTTCAAGTGACCCCCTTGTCCCTTTCACACCAACCTGAGCCCTAGACTAGCCAAGGATCAACTAACACAAAAGCCCTTTCCCTTTTCTTTTCAGCTTCAGAAAATTTCATGCAAATTGTTAACAATAAGACATGGAACTATCCTGGAGTTTTGTTAGATCATGCATTTGGAATACCTTACTTACTCCTCCCAAAGATGAGCTAGGTTTATTACCCACTTCTGAAATGGGCAAATAAAATATACATAGCATAACAGAGAGCATATTTATTTACTGCTCCATGTGGTTTGTATCAGTGGTGTGCTATGCTCATTCTTTGTCATTTAAACTTTACCTAAACCCCATCTCTCCTCACTGATGGAGATGGATGGAGAACACTATAATAAACATAACTTTTCATTGACAGTTTAGAAATAAACGTTAGGTTTATTATTTAGATCAACTCTCTGATAGGTAAATCAAGTGAGGCATGACAATAGTTACCAGCAGATCTGCTGGCTTTGTGAGCCAATATTTTTCCACTGCTTTATTTTATAAGCAGTAAGGAAAATGACATTAGAAAACTTAAACATAGTCCTAAATCGATGGAGGAATGTCCAATTCAAATGTACTTCTGATGGACTAATCCTGTAGTAAAAGAAATCTGTGTTCTGACAGGTAATTATTAAAGAAAATGATTATGAAGTGTAGTCAATTGTATTGTTAGGGTCCTTTAACAAGCTTCAAACTCATTTCAAAACCTGAACTTTTCATCTGAACCCAACCCATTTGACCTGGGAAGAAGAGCCTTGCTGTCATTCTTCACTAAACTGGCAATTAAAGTAAATGTGTTTTATAACATAAAAGTCTCTAGTTACTTCTTTAATTTTGCATAGCTAGCTAAGTCTTGATTTTTTACAAAAAGTAAATATTTGGCCCCAGCTTCACTAAAGTGCTAGGAATAATTGTCACTTTTCCTCCTATAAAAGGCTTGTTTTGCATCCAAAGGTCAGCACTTGCTCTCCCGCCGTCTTCCCTTGGCTACTCCAGGGCTCTCCCACAGGGGCGCAAGCAGAAAGGGGAAGTGTTTCCGTTACCTCTATTTTCCAAAGCACATACTTTAAATGGCCAGTTTGAGATAGGAAACTAAACCACTTTCCAAAACAAAGCACTTATCTTTGAGCATTTCAACCCAAAGGTGACAAAGAAGAAATGCGCAGGCTACCAAAGTGATAGTCAGTACTGGAGCCTGCTACATCCACAGTTCAACTAGGAAGACAGGCTAAGAGCAAGCAGGGCAGCAAAAGCAGACTCCCAACCTGGCCTTTCCACCCTTGTTTTCATGTTGTCAAAGACAGAACTTTTTACAGCTGGGAAGCCACAATACAGACTGAGTTCAATCCTTCAAGAGGGGAGTTCCTGATATATGCTAGGCTTTTGTTTGTTTGTTTTTTAATAAGCTCAGAACATTACACAGGCATTCCAATGGGTCTCTCCGCCCTTTTCTTCAAAATATCTATGCAAGACCATGTTAAATACATCTTCAACTGCACCCTTCCCAGCCTTAATCTCATGCCAAGGGAGACTAATTGATTCGGCACCTTTAAAATAAGCTCTTTGGGAAAGGTCTGTAGTGAGATCAGAAGAACTGACCTTTCTCCCAATGATTGCAGGCATGTTCATCTCTCCAGATGGGCTTGATAAAACAGGGTTGTTTCTGTTCTGTAGTCTCTCTAAACAGAATAATACCATTATTATGGGTAGGGGAGAGGTATGGGAGAGAATTTTCTACGTATATCTATTCATTTGTAGGATCTCAGGGCTCTTGAACTAGATTTAGAAAATGTTTTTACAAGGTCACCTTTGTTCAGTGTAATTTACCAAAAAGCCAAAATGAATAATCCAGTGAGTTTGGGGAAGACAAAATACCAATATCAAAGAGGTCATAGGATTAGTGAAGAGTCATTAATTCTTCCTCAAAAGAAAGATATTGAGGAGAAGGATGTTAATCAGCTGGAAAGTCTGCTTAGATCTGGACACTGGGGCCTGGAATACAAGTCAGTGCTGTATGTGCAACCACAGATCTCTGCTTCTCTCTTTCTCCCACCAGGTCACAACTGTTTACTGTTTGTCAGGCTGGCAGGGAATCAAGGTTTGTGTGGAAGTTCTTTTAAAAGGTGATTAAGGCTGAGCTATGATGCGAGCAACCCGTAAGCGGCATTGTAAGCTTTCAGCCTGCTTTCACTCCCCCAAAGAAGGGATACCTTCTCTTCATTTCTTGGGTGAACCACACTGGAGACTTTGTGTATACTTAACTGGCCTATGTGGAACAGGAAGGCAGAGGGAGACTTGAGAAGGGAGGCCTGGGACTTCAGGCCCGGCGGGTTTTCCGGGCCCTAGACCGGCCTCATAGGAGAGAGACCTTGGAAGGGCCAAGTAGATATGGCCACAGGTCTGAGAGTGCTGAGGAAAGGGCCAAAGTGGGTCTGGGTCCAACAGCCACATCCACGCGCTGAGACTCACTTATAGGTCTCGCTTGCGCGAGAAGGAAGGGACAGAAATCTGGAAAAGAAAGGACGAGTGAAAGATGGAAGGAAATTGCAACTGCGTTTTCTGCTTCCGCAGCTGATCGTGCCTGGACACGGGTGTGGAATTGCACAATTTGAGGACCAACGTGGTTCCGCAAAATATGATCACTTTTCTGTTAGGTGCCCCACCAAACAACAACAGTATCATCTCCCGATTGAATGTGAAGAGCATCAGGCCCCAGGACCAGTGCGTCAAGTTGAACCAGTTACAACCGAAAGCTTTGTAGAAACTAAACCAGAGCTCCCTGGGGCTCCCCAGGACTCCCCCCGCCCCGCCCCCGCCAGGACCCCTTAGTCCGTCCACGGAAGCCATTTTGCTGGTCCGGCTGTGAGCACCGGTGGAGGCGCTCTGCGGGTGTGAAAACGGGATCAGGAAACACAGGATCAGGAAGAGAAACTGAGCCCTGAGAGCTGCTTGGGCTGGACAAGTCCCAGGAGGGAACCGAGCCTCTCCTCAAAAAGCTTCGGTTTGTTCTTGCTCCCTTTCGCTACAGAAAGTTGGCGCATTTGTTCCCCTGCTCGGAAAAAACTAGGCTTTCCACTGCTCCACGCACCACCACCAACAGCACCCACCCTCCGGGACTAGGGCTGGGGGCTGTAACCCTCCCTCCCCCTTCCGGAGGGGCGGTGGCCCCGCTTGTCCCCATCCCCATCGCGTCGAATCCTACGGGTCTCTTCGAAGTTTGGAAACTTCGTGTGGGGGCTGGCAGGAAGAGCCCACAGTGAGGATGAGTGGGGGCCACCGCTCCCAGCGAATTTCAGTTGAACCTCCAGCCAAGCCTTGACCCCCGCTCCCAAGCCTGCAAGGCCAGACCGAGGCCAACCTAGCTAAGTCGCTTCACTCAGGCGTGCACCCAGCCTCGGGTGCGGCCTGGGGCGTCGGCTGCCCCCGCCCCCGGCGCCCGCCCTGCGCGCCCGCCCCGCGCGCCCTCTGACGCAAACGCGCGCCCCTGCCCAGCGCAGATGAAAGCGCTGCAGTTGGTTTTTAATTCAGGCTCTTCCTTTCACACACGCCCCCTCGGTCCCCACCCCTGGGAGGTGACCCCCCCCTCTCGCCCCCAGCCCGCCCCCAGCCCTCTGGCTGAGGTTCGAGGAGTCTGGCTGGGCTGTGGGGCTGCGGATTTATCTGGTGCTCTCTTCGCCGCCGCCGCAGGTTCTGGGCTGGGGAGAGTCGCTAGGGGCCCCTTTTAATCCGCTGACACTATCGCCCACATCAAACAGGCAGTCATCTGTGGCGTTACGTTAGGGGATTCCGTTACTAACGGCGTCCGCGGGTGGGCAGCAGGAGCCGAGCTCTCCAGGCCCCGACCGCAGCCACGCAAGGCTCGGGCAGCAGGGCTAGTCCGGCAAGACTCCGCCGCCGGCTCCACACTGGCTCGAGCTCCGCACCGGCGGGGTCGCAGAGCAAAATCTGCAGTTCTTCAGTCCCCTGTCTCCGCACCCGCGCTGGAGGCCCTGTAGCCATTTCCCGAAAGGGGGTCGGGGAGCCGGTTGAGGATGGGGGTTGGGGAGACCTGCTTTGAATTTGGACTAACTCCCAGCTGGCACGGTCCTCAGCTCCGCCGCGGCGCGGCGGCCGCCCTCCCTGCCTCCGCGAGGCTGGACAGAGGCAGGGTGAGGGTCGCTCCTAGGCAGGCCCCGCGGAAAGTTCTCGTCCCGCCCTGTCTGCCTGCACTCTGGGCCCGGCCTACAGAGCCATTCGAGCCAAGGCTGCCTCCTGACCTGTCCGCGTTGCCGACCCCGAGTTCAAAAGAAACGATAAGCATTGCTTTACTTGCCTGGTGGGACAGGACTTGGCAGAGCCTCGCTTCCGGTGCCCAACGACACAATTCAAGGTCCGAAGGGGGCTGGGCCCGAGGACCCGGTGTCCAGCGGACCTTCGGTTCCCTGGCGCCCGCCCTTCTTCCGCTCGCTCCGTCACTCTCCTAGTCCTCTTTCCATCTGTCTCCCTCTCTGCCTGCTCCCTCTGCCTGCCCTCGACTGCTTGTCTCTGTACTGTATGGGAATAAAATTTAGAAGGTATATATAGAAAGCTGGTTCTTGTTCTTTCCTTCCCTCCTTCCTTCCTTCCTTCCTTCCTTCCTTTTTCTTTCTTTCTTTCTTTCTTTCTTTTCTTTTCTTTTCTTTTTTTTTTTGTGGTGTTCGTTTCACCTTTTAACTGACCAGGAGACGTAAGCGCATTTATTTGGGGAGAGCGATGAGAGCAAGGAGCCGCTGCTGGCCCCAGTCGTCTCCTCTCTATCAGCAGCGTACAATGGGCCGCTGCTTACAGAGTGCATTGACTGTCTCTCCATTATTCGAGCTGGAGGGGCTGCGGGGCAGGCACGGAAAAGCCTTTATTCTGCTCTTTAAAATCACCCCTCCTTCCTAACCGATCTCCAACTCCCGACTTACAGGCTGGAGAGACAGGGAAGCGCAAAACGCACCCCAAAAGCGCAGCACTTCCGAAATCGCAGGCTGGTGAAATTTAAAGTGAGAACGAGTATTGAAAAACAAACCCTACCTCTGTCAATACAGCGTGGCCATTTACTTCCACCTTTATCTGAGGGCGTGTTGAGGCTTGGGATGCTGGAGCTGAGACAAACTTTAACGTTCTCCCGAGTAGAGGGACGGGCGGGCCAGGAAGAGTTGCTCCCACCCCCGGCGGCGGCAGCGGCAGCAGCGTCGGCTTTGTCACTCCGCGCCGCTCCGCGCCTGCTTGAGCCTGCCTAGGGGAGCGATCCCAAAATGAGGGGGGTGCGAGTGTGCGATTGGAGAATATGTAGCTAATAGAAGTATCATTTTCCCCCCAGTACGATCTTTCAAGTAAAAAAAAAAAAAAATCCATTGAAAGAATTTTCAAAGTGCTGTCTTCATTTGGAGAAAAGGCACAGGCTGCCTGCGGAGAGGGGAGGAAGGACCCGGCTGTGTGCCTCCCGGGCGCAGCTCCCGTCCGCTAGGTGGCAGCCGGAGCCAGCGATTTCTGCAGGCCCAGCGGCGCGACCCGCTCCTCCAGCCCGCCCCTCCTCCCGCGACCAATCGCCTTCGGTAATCTCTCTCTCTCTCTCTCTCTCTCTCTCTCTCTCTCTCTCTCTCTCTCTCTCTCTCCCTCTCTCTCCTCTCTCTCTGCCCTCTCTCTCCCTCTCTCCTCCCTCTCTCTCTCCCTCTCTCTCCCTCTCTCTCCCTCTCTCTCCCCTCTCTCCCCTCTCTCCCCTCTCTCCCCCCCCACCCTCTCTCTCTGCCCTCTCCTCTCTCTTCTCCCCTCCCCTCTCCCCCCTACTTCTCCCCATCTTCTCCCTTTCTCATTCACTTGCCCCTTTCCCCTTTTGGGACTCAGACTTAGCAGCACTAACCACCCCACCACTATGGGGAATTACTACTGTTTTCTTAATAATTATTGAAGTGTTGTTTCGAGTTTGAAACAGCCTGAGAATACCATAGAGGAAAAAGGAAAGAAGAAAATCAAATTTATTGGAAAGTTTATTTTTAAAATGATCGCTGGGATCAATAAGAACCGTTGAATTCGGATTGATTTCATGACAATAGCTGTAAATTCCAGGAGTGTCTTATCGTAATTAAACCTTTAAAACCAAGATATACTTAGGATCAAAGAGTCCCTATCTACCTTGTTTCTTTAAAAGATATAAAATAAGCACAATCCACACTTGGATTATGCTTACATGTCAAAGAAGAAAGCAATCCAAACCCAATGTATTTCACGAATCATTAAAATGGTGAAAGTTAAATTCCCATTAAAAATTTCCTAACATTTTCAATGACACTCTTTTCACGCTCATAGAACCTAATTTTAAAAACTTTTTAGAAGAAATCAACATAATTTTCTTCTAATTTGCACATTGCAAGTATTTTCCCTCTCACCATCCCTTCGCCCTGGGGAGGGGGGGCGCGGAGAGAAACCACAGACGACCCATACTAATCAGGTCTCAGAGTAAATAGCAGCGCAGGGCGATCTCAATGTAAATTGCGCCTGTCAGAAGCACGCCCCCCCCCCCTCACTTTCTCTCCTCCTCCCCTAGCTATCCCCGTCAGTAGGTAGCTGAGAGGGAGGTGGAGGAAGAAAGAAAGAAAAAGAGGAGGGGGGAAGGGCTCTCCAACCAATGGCGTGCAGGAGGCATGGCTAACCTTAGCCTCCCATTTTCTCTACGCCCCCCGCCCCCCCCCTCCCGCTTCCCATTCAGGGCTCTGACCAGTCAGTCGCCTTTGATTATCAGTTGCCAGCAGCCCTTCTCCTGGCTCCTTGACACAAGCTCCATATAAGGCAGCGATCTCCATAGAAACGTGTCAGTTTCAATAGTAGTGTCAAAGTTCACTATATACAGACATTCGCGCAGATCCCCCTTTCGGAAACATTGCTCTGCGAGTTCTCCCGTTTAAACGCATTCAATTTTGGGGTCTCTCTCTCTCTCTCTCTCTCTCCCCCTCTCTCTCTCTCTCTCCCCCCTCTCTCTCTCTCTCTCTCTCTCTCCCTCTCTCTCTCCCTCTTTCTCTCTCCTCTCTCCACCTCCTCTACTCCTCTCTCTCTCAATCTCTTTTCTGCCCCTCAGTCTTCTCTCCCTTTTCTCTTTTCTCTACGTATTCTACTAGTTGTTTTCCTCATATTCTTCCTTTATCTCTCCCTTTTCTCCCTCCTCCTAGTCTCTTTTACTCCATTCCTGCAAAGGAGAGAGGGCGAAACTTAAAAAAAAAAAAAAAAAGGAGGAGGAGGCACCCCCTTCATATTCTTCTTATCGTTATTTTATACATATATGATTTTTTTTGGAGGGAGGGTGTTGGTTCCCGGCTGAAGAGCACTTATTTAAAATACTAAAAAAAGAACATTTTTGGGCGATCTCCAGGGTTTTTTTAACTAGCTCTGTGTGTTATAGCAGAAGAAGCAGAAGAAGGAGCAAGAAAAAGGAAAAGAAGAGGATTATTTATTCGACCTACTTTGGATGTCTCTCTCGCTTTTTTTTTTTTTTTTGCAATTCTTTTTCTTCTGATTTTTATTTTTTCTATTTTGCTGTGAATTCATCGTCGGCGTGAATCTCTCGTGTTTTTCTCTCCTTCCGTCACCTCACGAAAGAAGAAGGCAGCGAGAGCCCGGCGCCACCGGCACAACAAAAAGAGCAAAGTGTGTGATCCTCCTCACTGGCTGCCTCCCGCTCTCCAGCGCTGCCTTCCTGAATGGCTGGCTGCGTCCGGCCCTGGACCTGGCCCCCAGACACCAGTGCACCCTGATCTCCACCAGCAGCCTTGCCCCGCGTCCCACTCGGCTCACCGCACTCCCCTCTATCCCAAGCCCAGCGAGGGCTCCCGCCGGGACAGCGGCGGCTGCGCGGGCGGCCGGGACCTGGGCTCACGCTCCGGCTGCGGCCCGACTCCAGCTCCGACTCCGACCCGGGCCCCGGCTCCGCCAGCGGCACTCGCCGCTGCAGCTGAGGCGGCGGCTCCAGCGGCGCCTGCAGTCGCGACCTCCTTCTCCACCGCCGCTGCCGCCGCCCTCGCGGTCTTCTATGTCGGCTCAGCCCGCGCTCAGCGCGTAGCGGGAGCGACCGACGGGCGGGCGGGCGCCTGGCGCGGGTGAGCGAGTGTGTGTGCGAGTGTGTGTGTGTGCGCGGGGGTGCGGGCCAGGCGGAGGGCGAGTGTGTGCGCGCGCCGTGGCCCATGCCCGCCGCCCCCGGCGCTGCGCCCCGCGCCGCTCCCGGCTGCCGCCTGTGCCATTTCTGATTTTGCAACTTGGGGAAGAAGAAAAAAGCGAGAGAAGGGAGCTTGCTCTCTGGGGGGGTGGGGAGGGGGGGAAGGAGAGCGTGGCCCCCCCAGGATCGGAGAGCGGGGGGGAGCGGGCGAGGGGAGCAGGGGTGTTGCGGGGGGGGAGTCTGAGAGCCTGGGGGGGCTGCAAAAAGAGAGAAAGAAAACAGCAGGAACCACAACAAAACGCCAGCAGGGCGGGCGGGCGCGCAGCAGCAGCGGGGCGGCCGAGGCAGTAGAGGCGGCGGCGGCGGCGGCGGCGGCGGCTGAGGCAGCGGCCGGTGCCCGGCTCGGGCTCGGCTCCCGCGACCCCGGGGCGCCCAGTGGGCCCCCCACCCCCTCCCCCTCCCCCCTTCCCCTTCCCCTTCCCCTCCCAGCGCGCCCGCGCGCCCCGCGGCCCTCGGCGAGCAGCTCGGCTCCCCCCAGCGCTCCCCGGGCCCAAAGATATGGCAATGGTAGTTAGCAGCTGGCGAGATCCGCAGGACGACGTGGCCGGGGGCAACCCCGGCGGCCCCAACCCCGCAGCGCAGGCGGCCCGCGGCGGCGGCGGCGCGGGCGAACAGCAGCAGCAGGCAGGCTCGGGCGCACCGCACACTCCGCAGACCCCGGGCCAGCCCGGTGCACCCGCCACCCCCGGCACGGCAGGGGACAAGGGCCAGGGCCCGCCTGGCTCGGGCCAGAGCCAGCAGCACATCGAGTGCGTGGTGTGCGGGGACAAGTCAAGCGGCAAGCACTACGGCCAATTCACCTGCGAGGGCTGCAAAAGTTTCTTCAAGAGGAGCGTCCGCAGGAACTTAACTTACACATGCCGTGCCAACAGGAACTGTCCCATCGACCAGCACCACCGCAACCAGTGCCAATACTGCCGCCTCAAGAAGTGCCTCAAAGTGGGCATGAGGCGGGAAGGTGAATATTTCTTCTCTGCTTCTCTCCCTGAGCTTCGCCTGCCTTCCCGGCCCTCTTTCTTTCTCTCTCACCGGGTGGCTGCCGTATGGGGCTGGGGCTTCTGCAGTCTCGGCCCGTCCCAGCTTCCCTCGTCCCCGCTGCCTTCCTCCCCCGGCGTGCCCCCCCCCCCCAGCTCGTTGCCGCTGCCTCCCCCTCCCGGCCTGCGCTCTTCTCCGTTGCTCCTCCACCCCTCTCGCTGCCTGCTCTGGATTGTGTCCCTGAGATCGTGAGCTGTGGCTTAAAATCCCTTTCCTTCCTCTGTCTTGGATGTGCTCGATGTGTGTCTATTTCCCGCGTGTGCGTGAGGATGCTTGGGGCTGTGCTGGCATGAACTTGGGGAGGGGTGCTTACTTCCCGCAGAAAACTTGTTTCTGTGTTTTTGCATACCACTTTTCCCTCCATCTCTTTCTCCCCTTTATTTAACATGGGGGGACTGCTGGGGACTGGAGTACCCTGAGTAGATGCGTTGCTGCATCATCCTTTTGGAAGCTTAGCATGGAAAAAAAAGGAGTGAGATTTATTGCACTTGTAGGTCTAATTAGGGGAGAAGGGGGGCTTCTGGCTTGTTCACTGGTTCCCTCTTCTCTTCACCAAGCTGGGGCCGCCTCCTCCAGAGCTGTGGCCTTGTTTTCACCCCTCTACTTTGAAAGGAAAGTTTGTGACTGAACCGTGCTTTCATAGTTGTGTCATTTTTTAAAAAAGCATGATACTTGTTTTATTTCTTCATCAAACTCCACCCTCTGCTTAAATACTGCATACAAATTACAATTTACAACGGCATTTACCGATCCTTCTGATTTGGCTATAATGCATAGACTGCAGCTGGCATGAGCTTCCACATCATTTAATCCCTGTGTTGTGTGGCTTTGGCTTCTTTTAACACAACTTTTGATGTTGTATTTAGATATGCTTCATGTTCATGTGGCAGGAGATGCACTTTTCTTATAAATATATTTAGCCGTTTACAGTTAAAGTTTATCTCCTGACAATCATTAAAGATGTCTTATAGTCAAATTAGCGAACCAGTCAATTTTGCAGAATGCAGATTACTCCTTCTTGTAATTGACTTTAAAATTATATTTTATATGCCACAGGAAAAGAAATTGAATTCCTTCAGATCTCAAAGAGCAGGCAAATATGACGACTTCATTTCTAGCTCCAGGGAGATTTTGTAGGCATCTGGAAAAAAAAAGGAACTTTGAATTGTGCTCTCATTTAATTGAAAAATAACTGCCAAGTTCAAAACTATAATTAGGAAAAAAAGTATCCTGGCCATTATGTTTCAGAGCTCAAATTGCATTGGAGCTTACATTAAAAATAGAATCAAAGCAAACTTAAGAAAACGGTGCATAACCTGAAACAAGACAGCTACGTGTACATGGACATATCTATATTAATTTGTTGGGGGGAAGAGTTCGGTAGCCCTAACTTTTTCTAAAGTTGTCTTTGTTTACATGGCAATTTAAAACGCTGGCACTGTTGAAGTAAAACATACACATTTAAAAAAAAACTTTGGTCAGCTTTAAGAACTCAAAGCATGCTTACGTTTTGCATTCAGATGGTTAATGAATCCAGTGTTTTTGCAGTTGCAAGCTCGTGCATTCACTGGGCAAAAGCTGGCTGCAGGTTGCAGTGGCACCACACAGGACAGACATTAATTATATTTCCCACTTTTTTCAATAATGTTTGGCTACTGTAAGTTCAACTTTTTCTTGATATTTTTCAATTTTCTGTTGCTTTTAACAGCGAGAACTTTGTGTGGGGAGATGGGAAGGAGGAGACAAGGGAAGGGTGCAGGATACTTGTTTTCTATTGAGAAGTTGTAAGTGGTTTGTAGGGTATGTAACATGTAACTTGTATCTATTTTAAGGATAAGTCTATGACATTTTTAGAGAATATGGAAACATTTTGAGCAAAACGTTGCTTGCTTGCAAATGAAGAGGCAGCTAGGCATTTACCTAGAACAACAACCTTTCTCTTGTTTATTTTCTACCCTGATTTGTTTCCCTCTGGAGGAGTGAGAGGGATTTCCTTAATCTGCATGTTACTCCTTGGTGGTGGAGGGGTTGGGTGGTACTCTCTTGGCCAGGCGAGGCTGGGGGCCCTGAAGTCAGGCCTAGTTCTGGCAGGGCTGGGGTGGCCAGGTGCGCAGGCGGTGGCTGGACATTTCGACCCGCGGAGCTGGAGGGCCTCAACCCAGATAGTTTCCTGGTCCTGACTGTGAGAGCGAGCGTGAGAGAAAATGCGCGGGGCGCGTGTGGCTGCGGGAAAAGCCTCCTCATTGTGTCGGGTGCTCTGCGGCTCGGCGATGTCCGCAAGCCTCCTGGATGCACATTGCCTCTTTTCTCTTTCTTTTTGTCAGCGGTTCAGCGAGGAAGAATGCCTCCAACCCAACCCAATCCAGGCCAGTACGCACTCACCAACGGGGACCCCCTCAACGGCCACTGTTACCTATCTGGCTACATCTCTCTGCTGCTGCGCGCGGAGCCCTACCCAACGTCGCGCTACGGCAGCCAATGCATGCAGCCCAACAACATCATGGGCATCGAGAACATCTGCGAGCTGGCCGCGCGCCTGCTCTTCAGCGCCGTCGAGTGGGCTCGCAACATCCCATTCTTCCCGGATCTGCAGATCACCGACCAGGTGTCCCTTCTGCGCCTCACCTGGAGCGAGCTGTTCGTTCTCAACGCGGCCCAGTGCTCCATGCCGCTGCACGTGGCGCCGCTGCTGGCCGCCGCCGGCCTGCACGCCTCGCCCATGTCCGCCGACCGCGTCGTGGCCTTCATGGACCACATCCGCATCTTCCAGGAACAGGTGGAGAAGCTCAAGGCGCTGCACGTCGACTCCGCCGAGTACAGCTGCCTCAAAGCCATCGTGCTGTTCACGTCAGGTGAGCCTGCGGTCGCTGGGATGTCAGGCTGCGCCAGGAGCCACGGTAGGCTCCACTCCGCCCGGCCCAGCCTCCTGTGCCGCCGCCACGCTGGCCAGTCCCTCGCCTGACCTTGGGCCTGGCCGTGACTTGCGGCCCCAGGTCCAGGACTCGGCAGGCGGCGCCGCTGCCATCTTGCGAGCGCTGAGGTGCGGGAGAGGAGGCGGCGCGGGTGCGGGTAGCGGGCGGGCGGCAGGGCCTAGCGGCCTGGTCCCCTGCGCAGGGCCGCAGCAGCAGCGGGTGCGGGTGTGCTGGGGGGGGAGGCGGTGCTGTGGACCCGTCTGGCTGCGCGTGTGTGCGGTGTGCATGCGTGTGTGTGTGTGTGTGTGTGCGCGCGCGCGCGCCAGAACTCGGTGTTTCTGAAGGAGGAGAAGGAAGGAAAAGAACGTGGGAATGTGGCTTTCTCCTCTGTGTGGCACGTTCCCTGGATGAGTTTCGCGACCTAGACACACACACAGACACAGAGGTGGAAAGAAAATACGCTCAAATAAATCATAAGTAATCCTGCTTTATTGCTGCCCCTGATTTTCCCTTATCGGAAACCATTCATGTTTGCAGTTGCTGAGGTTATTGAGGGTCGTAAAAAACGGATTCGATCTAAACAAGAAAGATAAAAACAAAAGCAATACTGTAGAACTCGAAAGTATGGGAGGATTCCGGCCCCGGAGATAAATCTCATCGCCATGCAAAACACTCCAACATCGAAAATTTAACAGAGTGCCTCAGAAATATCAAATTAAATGTAGGCTGTGGTAACATGCATGTTAACAATTTCTCTTATGATAGATGGTTCAAATTAACTCCCAGGAAAGTGCATTAACGTAGCCTTTGAAGGCTCTGGTCTGAGCCTCTGAAAACACTGCCCGCCTTTTTTATTATTGTAACCTACAAGAGGGAAACATATAAACACCCCGGACAGCAGGTAATGGGGAGAAATATAAACAAAGCCAGAAGGGACGCTGGTGGGGAACAGAGCTGCTCAGACTGGGTCTCGGCCTTGCCCACTGTGATTAAGGATAGCTGCAGTTTTGCCTCTATTATTGGCACTATTGTTTTTAATTCCTCCATTCAGAGAAGAAATAAACTACCCTAATAAATCTATCCTAGAGTCAAGACACCCAAAGGCCAAATTAAAACCATTCTTGAGCAGAGATGGCAAACTCCTTTTCCCAAGGCCTTGGTATAATCTATCAATATTTCTTGGCTTTCATGCGTGAAGAATTGTATTTACATTGTATTAAAATGACTCTTAAATTTGCACAATATTGTAATGTAGCAAATGTAGTATTAATATCGATCTGAACAGCAGATAATTTATTTAGACAAGAGCATCTCATTTGTATGCAGGGTGGCCAGAGCCGTGGACTTGGACTGCCCCCCTTTTACTTTCAGTGCAAATGCAGGTCTGCTAGTGGGAGAGGGAGTTATTCTTTGCAAGAGGATAAAGTGAGAACCTTAAAACAAATGGAAGATTTATTGAATAGCCTCCTCGGTGTTTGAATGCATTTTATCTTAATAAGTCTTCTTGATAGAAACGTGTTTTTCAAAAGTGACAAAGAGCCTGGGAAGCAATGACCGGGCTGCTTTAGCTCTGGCAGGCCTGGGGCCTGGCTGGCTCTCCACTACCCAGCTCTTTAGCCAAATTAATCAGGAAGCAAGCCAGTGTCAGGGAAGCTAGGGTTTTAAAATCTCCTCCAGTGAGGTGTCTTGAAGCAGAAATGTGACTTGGAGCTGCACAGAGGTCTTCTCAAAAAAGGTCTCCCTCCCTTTTCCTTGTCCTCCTAAGGTTCTTTGAACCCCCTTGACTTTTTTGATCTCCTGCCCTTTCCCAGAGAGAGGCAAGGGCTTTGCAGGCTGCAGAGAAGAGTGTGGAATTATTTAGTTTTTCTTTCAACTTTTCATCCTAAAACATCCCTGTGAAAAGTGTTTCTTTTTAAAAAGTTCCCTCAAAGAAGTTTCTTAAACCAAGTCTTCAAGGTGCAAGGGAGGCCGAGAAGTGAACAATAACATTATTTTGTTGGAAAATTGCAAGCAGAATATCTGAAAATGGAAATAGAGCTGTCAGTAGTAATTCACCCCCCTCTTTCATACAACACATTGCCACTTTTGACTAAACTTGTTTTGATTGCTAACCAGAAGGGAATTCATGGGAAGCCTTCTCAAAGTCATCCAACTTTTGAGAAAACTTTGAATGATGGAAAAGACAGTTTTAGACATATTGTCCAATGAGGTTTGCTCCGGTTAAGTATTTGAAGCTGGCACGGGGGTTCCCTGTGGTGGTTTTCACATTTGGCCTCCGGATGGTATGCTTAATCCTTAATATTCTGGACAGCATCCAAGGACTAGGTCATGACCTGAACTTACTTTTAAGAAAAACTGTATTAATTCATATACTCAAATATTCCTTCAAATAAAAAAGACCTTCCCTGAAAGGAGCCATCTAGTTAACATAAATACAATAAATCCATTTTCAGTACAATAATAACTTTGATTTCTAGTTATGGCAGCTGATTACATCTATATTTCCTGAACACTAAACTCTTCTGAATGCACAACATGAAATACATTCTCCACACTACAAAGGCTAAGCCGGGAGGGCCTGAACAGTAATGGTTATTTATTTACATAATTTCTTTTCCATATACTGTAGAAGAAATATTGAAGTTTCCCACATTGACACTACCATATAAAAAGTGAGACATAGATTTTGCACATTCTGCCTCCTTTGCTTATCTGGAGTGTATATAACTCATGGCATATAAATATGGACTACATTACACCCCCTGCTCACCTAGCTTTGCTACCACAACCACTCAATCCATTGAAGAGCTCATGCTGTCTGTCCGCAGTTGAGGGAACCCTGTTGCAGGAATGTCCGGTGTGGGAATAACTATCTAACTGGGAAGCCAGGACCAAACCAGGGGTCCTGCTGGAAGGAGGCCATAGGGCTTGCCGGCGAGCATCTGGCAGTCAGGCCCAGTTACAGGCATTCTACCTTTAAAGGAGGAAAGGTGTCAAATCAGCCAGCACAGGACCCAAGCACACCTTTACTGGGCTTCTCTCCCTTGGAGTGGCCTAGCTGGGAGAAGAGTAGTGACCTTGCTCTCTGGGGGCCCTAATTGTAAATATCAGATAAATATTTTACAGACCTGAGGGAATGGGTCCTCAAAAATTCTGCTGGGGTACCAGTGGTTACTTTTTTATTTTGCATTGTCTAAGGCTGAAAGAGATCCCATTGCATAATAGGCAGATAATGCATGTAAAGCAAGATATATGTAAATATGAGTCTGCATGGTGGCCATTCAGCAGAACCAGGTTAGCAAGCAGGGCCAAGGGCAGACCTCAGGGTCCCCTTTCTCTAAGGAGCAAAGCCCGAAAGTGCTCCTGCCCTCACCCTGCTAGCCATAAAACCTCACTGACTTCCCACTTCAGGCCAGTGTGGATGCACCCAAGCAGCTGGTTAGAGTAATTAGACATCTGAAAGGAACCCATTTTGGATCTGGGGTCAAAGGAGACTTGCCTCAGAAGTTCTTGAATTATCACTAGTTTTATTTGTGTGTTTGCTCAAGGCCATAATCTTGTAGATGAAGGTGTTAGAATGCTTTGTAAATCCCAGTTCTTGAAATACAAAGACATAAAGCTCAGAAACTCAGCAGACGAAGGTTTCACTTTGAATCATTTGCTACGTCTTCTTAGGGTCACACTTGTCCATTCACAATTATATAATATCCTTTTGCGGGCATTGCCGTGCATGAATTTCTTCCAAGATTTATATATTAGCAAGCTCTGCCTTTGATCTCCAGTCAATCTCCTGACTGGCTAAGGGCTCCTCTGTGATCTTCCTGATTTTTAAATGTTTATTATTAATATAAGAAACAACACAGATGTTTGAACTAAGAGAGGGAGCCTTCACTTCATTCATCTGATTCTATGGTTCCCTCCATTTGCTTGCCTCTAGTTAGTTGATATAGTATAAACTGCTGTCTTAAATATTTTTAGGAGACCAAGAGGAGACTTGGTTGATATGAGATAAACACACAGGTTTTGAGATGCTGTCACTGTGTGTCAGTGCCTTTTTTCCCCTTTGGTCCTCTAAAGGAAGCTTATTTCCCCAAATCCCCCCTTAGTTCCCAACCTCCCAATTTTGAAGCAGCAGCAGCAGCAGCAGCAGCAGCTGCCTCTAGCCCAGCTTTGTGTCTGATCACTGAAGATGTCTCCTTTCTGCAGCCTGGAGTAACTGAGCCATATTCTTCCTGATTATTATACAGCTTACAGAGATGTGACCAATTTTCAATTACTTGATCTAAGGCACAGATAGAAGTGTACACCCTCACCAAGGATTTGCTGCAGAATTCTTGCTTGCATGGATAGTGGATCTCAAATCCTATATTGCTAAAGCATAGTCTTGATCTGATTCCAGGCACTGCCAGCCCATGATTCCTTACCCATTCTTACGTGTTTGTTCACTACACAATCTAGGTTCTCCTTGAGGTTTCTGGTTGGGGTCATTTGGGTTTGCAAGGGGGATTCCAGGAAGCCTTTAAGAACTGCCTTCAGGCTGCATATTTCTTCAGGGCTCCTAAACACCTTGAAATCAGGGGGGAAGGGGGTAAAAGTCCTCCCTTTAATGAGCACAGTGGAAGGATGCTCCCCTGCAGGCAGTGGACAGGTTGCTGGGTACAGCAAACATGGCTTCAGCATCGTACATTATTTAATGCAAAGGTGAAAGAAAAAACAAAAGGATGAGAGAGGTTGCTGCTTCTGCATGTGTGTGCTTCTCTCTCCAGCTCCCCTAGGCTTGGTGGGGGTTTGATTTATTTTATTTGTATTGATGTGGGCTTGATTTATTTTATTTGTATTGGGGGCTGGTAGAGGAATGGGATGCATGGAGGGGTGGATTTCTTTTCTTTTTTTTTCTATTTCTTTTTTCCTCCTTTTCTCCTCAAAAAAAATTTTTTTAATGGCTTATGCTGTTGCTGTTCGCTGACCTAACCATTGTGCCCCCTTCTCTTATCTGCCCTTCCTGTGGCTGCTCGGGCAGATGCCTGTGGCCTGTCAGATGCTGCCCACATCGAGAGCCTGCAGGAGAAGTCGCAGTGTGCGCTGGAGGAGTACGTGAGGAGCCAGTACCCTAATCAGCCCAGCCGCTTCGGCAAACTGCTACTGAGGCTGCCCTCGCTGCGCACCGTGTCCTCCTCAGTCATTGAGCAGCTGTTCTTCGTTCGTTTGGTAGGTAAAACCCCCATCGAAACTCTCATCCGTGATATGTTACTGTCTGGGAGCAGCTTCAACTGGCCTTACATGTCCATCCAGTGTTCCTAGACCTTGGGCACTTCCCACCTGCCCCCACCTCCCTAGAGACTCAGAGGACTGGCAGGGGCCATGGACTCCAAAGCCTGGGGGACACGGGGCGGCTGATGCAGGGTGCAGTGTGCTGGGCAGGCTGGGCAGGGGGGAGGAGGGCCGGGAAGGCAAGAGCAGCCCACCCTGCAGAAATGCAACCTGAGCTGCAATACAAGAGAAAAAGAGACTCTTTTAGGATCAGATCTGTGAACACATTGGAAAGGAAAGAAAAAGGACCTTGTGTCTGGTGAGAAAAAGAAAACAATCTTTGGAAGAGAGGACCATGAGAATTTTAATGAAACAAGAGGAAACTAATGGATCTTCCAGGATTTATTGTGGACGGATGTGGATATATTCTGTACAGAAAACAACACACATGGAAGTGGACTGAATCCTATGTAGAAACACATGCACCCCCAAACATTGTTATTCATTTTGTAAGATACTAGTCTTTATTTTCATTTTTTTGTAAAATTTAAACATCGTATGCACATAAAAAAGGAAACAAGAATTAGGGGAAAATAACATTTTCCAAATAATTATAAAAATTGTCCTGTGTCTATGTATCTATATCTGTTTTGTATTTTTTTCTGGTTCCAAACCAGATTTCCTGTGATTCTATACTAATAATTTTTGATATAACCCTTTGCTTCTTATAATGAGTGCGATATATGTTGTCGAGGCTGTTCTTCAAGAATTAAAATTGAAGTGAAAATTTAAACAAAATAAAAGAATTTAGCAAAACCTACGTGTCTGGTTGCTTGACAGTTGTCATCAGTGCAAAAGAACCCTCCAATTAAACTCTACTCCAATTATTATTATTAGAATGGGGAGGGGGTAAGAGTGGAGAACTTTTAAGGTTCATTACGAAGTTGGCTAGATTTATTCCCTAAACCAAGCCGCTACTTGGTTTTGTAAATTTGGAGGGTCAGGCTCTGTGTGGGCCACAATGGTTAAGGAGGACCTTGGGTTAAGAAGCATCCAATGGGACCTTGTGGGTAGTGGGAAGCTAGAGGCCCTGCAAGCAGGTGGGCCTCAGGCTGGGCATCCGACTGACTCTGGCTGGCCTGGTCATAGGGGCAGGCGGAGCCAATTTCAGGAAACAGCTTGCTTTGGTGACTGCAGATGGGAACTTGCCTGGCTGTAGAGGTGCGAAGCACTAGAAGTAGGGGGCAAGGGAGGGAGAGGGCCACTCAGACACTTCTGTACTTCATGTCATGACTGGAGGGTCTGCCTGCTTCCCCAGCTCTGGGAGAGAGTTAGGGCCATGCTGGGAGCTCTGGCTTTGCTCCCTCTATGGTCTGCTAAAGAGACCACTATGGTTTGCCCTTTTCTCCATACCCTGTGAGAGGGTTTCTCTGGGAGGTTGGGGATCCTCCAGGTCTGTTGGGTTGATGATAGGGCTCTCCCCACTCCACTGTGGCCCTTAGGGATATGGACCTAAGATCTGGGAGTGGGAGAGCTAGGCTGGAGCAGGCTCTTTTCAGAAGGGTTGTTTGGGCCCTAGTGGCCCCTTGAGAGTAGAAACCGCCCACCAGGCCTCTCCTTGGGTATGCTGGCTGGATGGGGAGGCGGTGTGCTGCTCTCTGTAACAGCTTTCAGAGCATGAATGTTTTATGGGATCACAGTCAGCACTGTGAGAACACATACTGCCAAGGGAGCTTTTTCTTACCATATTAATAAAGCCAGATCTTTTAAAATAACACCTCTCACCTTCAGCCCCTCCCCCAGCCCCAAACAAACCCGTCTGAGGCAAAAGCTTTACTTTCAGAAGTCACTGGCAAAGTTTTGCTTCCAATTTGCTATCTAGAAGTTTCCAGGTCCCCACCCCACTCCTTTAAAAACGCATTAACAAGCTTCTCCACTCCAACCAGCCTGAAGTTTTGATATTTTGAGTACAGCACAGTTCAAGCAATACCATGCTGTGGAGAAACCCCTGCAGGTCCATGATCCCTAACCAGGCTGTCTGGAGACTGGCCTGATCCTGAGAGTGGCTGGACTGGTAGGGTATGTGGAGTGTGGAGCGCCTCGGTCTCCAGGGCCTCCTGTCTCTGACGGGTCACATTCTGAAATGTTCCTCACCCTTTGCACCACACCCAGGAGCAATGTCTTTGTGCCTACAGTTGACTGCCCTGCAGGATGGACACCCAAGGCAGTTGGGTCTTGGGGAGAACTCATATTTAACCACAGACTGCCTCCCACGAAGTCCTCCTATGCTGTCCAGTGGCTGGCAGAGCATGAGGATTGGAGTGGAGTGGCTGCAGCCGGGGCACAGAGGGGGAGGGGGGCTGCCACCAAACTCTCAGGATCTTTCCTACATTTCTCAAAATGAGACGTAAATATATTCATTACAGTGTGATCCCTCTGATGAAAATAGATAAACATTTTTGTAGGTCTGAAACATATTTTTCAATTAACTTCAATGTGGAGACCCAAGCACAGGAGCCCAGTGTGGGGACGGGCCCTGAAACCAAGTCCTGGAATGGACAAGGCACTTGCTCCAGGGTCCAGAGGTGACAGTACCAACCTGGCTCTGCCAGACAGGACAGAGCGTTGCCCGTTGCCCACTGCCTAGGGAATTCCCTCCACCTTCCTAAACCTGGGTCCAAGCCCAGGGCGGACCAGTGTAGGAAGAGGAGCAGCCGGGCTTGTGACCTCACAGAGTCCCCCACAGACTCAGTCTGGGAACCGGAACCGGAGGCCCTGGGGCTGAGGAACTGGAGGAGACAGAGGTGCTCTGCTCCTGCGGACCGCTGGCATTGGGTTTCTCCTCTGCTGTCTCCATGCTGGCTGGGCGCGGTCCTCACCTGCATTGTGCCCAGAGAGACAATCCTCTCCAGAGGTCTCTGCGTGTCTCATTCAGAAAGACAGAGCCTCTCAGGGACTCAGAAGCCGTGTGGGCGTCCCTGCCCGGCAGTACGGGCTGCCGGCACCGAGGCTTTCTCTCGGAGCGCACAGTCGGGCCCCATGAATATGCTCACAGTAAGGGAAGGTTTAGAAGCTGAGATCACGGCACCTTGGGCACGGAATGGGCCTTTGGACAACCAGGAATAGTCCTTTTGGCTTCCTGTGACCTACAGGCTGCCTGGAGGCCTCGCGAATGGGCCGCGGCCCCGCTCCTCCTCACAGTGCGAAGGGGCAGCTCCTGCTCAGGGCTCGGGGACTCCTCAGACCCTGCAGCCCCTAGGCAGAAGGTGACACATCTCTGCCTGGGTGGCAGCCCCGGGGATGGGGGTGGGGGTGGCCCTGAGCAGTGAACCAGTCTCGGAGCCAAGCGCCAGGGGGAGCCGTGGGACCCGGGTGTGAGGCCGTGAGGCCGGAGGCAAGTGGCCAGACAGTCCCCCCGAGGTGCGCAGCCCGCCGCATGCAGGGTCCTCTCAATCCCGGGGTGTCGGGGCAGGAGGGCTGGGTTACCGGAGCGAGGAGGGAACCCGCGGGTCTCCAGGCCCCGCGGAAACGCCTCCAAACAGTCGGAGAGCAGCCCACACAAGGTGACTTCCCTGTCAAAATTACCCACCACATGGGAAAGTCAAACGTCCCCTTTTCCAACCCAAACTCTTGCTGGGCCACCAGAACTCTGAAGTAGATTTAAACTACGTTGGCCACAGCTTTACTTAAAACATCAAAAAGGCTACCTCAGGACGTGCTCTCTTCCGAGAATCTCAAGGGAGCGAGCTTGCGCCTCATCCGCTGCCCCCCGGCAAGAACTGGCGCAAGGGAGTTCAAACACGGCCTTTGCCCAGGATGCACACCCCGCCCCGCCACCGTGCCTGGGAGAAGCCAAGCGGCGGAGACGGGTCCCGGGGAGGGGGGGGGGGGTGAGGCGTGGGGGGAGGGCCGGGCAACGAGGACAGCCTTGGGCGTCCCGGACTCAGCCCCTTGCATTGGTTCGGGCAACCTGTCTCCAGCAGCCGTAAAGGGTCTCGGTCGGGCGGCTCCTCGAGGCCCCACTGCCCAGCTTTGCGCTCAGGAACACTGGGGATCCACCTGAGCTTTTCTGCTGGGAGCAGGCAAAAAGTTTATCTTTTAAAAAATTCGTTTTCCTTTCTCTCCTCCTCTCAGACAGGAGATACAAGACAGTCCTTGTATCTCTTACAGTGGCAGCATCACCTTCCGTAAGCTTCCGGATCCCTCAGAACGAATCGCCTGAATGTCTCTGCAAATGAGAAACCATGAAGGAGCGTGGGGTGGGTACACAGGGAAACGCAAGTGGCAACTAATGAAACTCTTGTTAGAGGGCCTGCTCAGGATCCGTGGCGTCACTGGGCCTTTAACTTGGAAGGCCAAAGAGTTGTACTCCTAAATGAGTTAAAGACCCATTTACCTCTGTCGTGTTCTATTCATCAAGCCACAAGTTGAGAGTTCCTAACATGAAACTATTTGTTTGCTTACACAACCAGCTGGGCGCAATTTCACGTCTGAGATATCTATCTGAAAGCGCCTCTCATTTATTATCTCTCCCTGTCAGCGAATCCATTTTCCAGC
This sequence comes from Phyllostomus discolor, assembly GCF_004126475.2. Lineage (NCBI taxonomy): Eukaryota > Metazoa > Chordata > Mammalia > Chiroptera > Phyllostomidae > Phyllostomus > Phyllostomus discolor. Next base: position 60,385,399 of record NC_040905.2, read on the forward strand.
TCCCCCTTCCCCCCTTGGAGTTTGTTTGTTTGTTTGTTTGTTTGTTTGTTTGTTTGTTTTTGGTGGGACTGTTTGCCTGGGAGGACCTAGGTCTGGACCGCTCCCTGGGGAGCGACCACTCCCAGCGCGGTTTCTGCTGCGCCCAGAGTGCATGGGCCAGGGTGCAGCAGAGACTCTCGCGCTGCAGCCTCCACCATTGACCCCTGCCAGCCGGCAGGGCGGTGTGGGGGGCCGGGCAGCCTGTGGGCCTGGCCGGACACAGCTGCCTTTCTCTCTGGATGTCCTCCCTGCTAGCTCTCCCAGAGTAAGCCTCAACCACCTGTGCGAGGAGGGGATGGGAAGGAGGCCTGGAGGGGGGCCCAGGAGCCTCTCTCCGAGATGAGGGCCTGAGATATGGATTTGAGAGATGCTTTCACAAAGCCTCACCTAGTCCCATGGGGCCAATTTCTTCTCTCCGGGTCCAGAGCGCGAGTGAGTAACCAAGATGTAAATAGTTTTGTGATGGGTTGGGGGAGGGGGTAGAGCGTTTATTGTGTGTGCTGAGGGGAGAAGGCTGCACGTGGTTTCAATTTTAAAGCACAAAGAAATAACATGCAATGGAAAAAAAGAGGTTTATGAATGTAATTGAGAGGAAAGAAAACAATTAACACGGTGCAAGGTTGCACACTCGATTCTCCACCCCTCGCCTTCTCTTCTACCCCAATTTTGAGAAATCCGGATCATGTGAATGGCGTAGGCAGTTGAATCTGGCTGGTAAGGGAACCTCTGATGGAGATCATAGTGATGGGTGGATAATGGTGTCTATCCATCTCCTAGTTGGCTGAGGCCTCCTCCAACGAAGCTGAAAACAAGGGATCAAATCCCCAAGCCCAGCATCTAAAACATCCTCAGTTGTAAAGATGGAAAGGAGAAGGGGTGTTTGTAAGGGAGGGAGAGGGAGGGAGGAGGGGGAGAGAGAGAGAGAGAGAGAGAGAGAGAGAGAGAGAGAGAGAGATTTCTTTAAGGCAGTACAGGCTGGTCTCTGCAGGCTATCCTATTGTGTTGATTTACGAAGACATTTGCTGTATATAACGTTTAAGGCTGATAATATCATTGCGCGGCCAGATAAATAAAGCGTTGGCCCAATGGTGGGGTCAGCGATCGATCTCTGGGCTCAGAGGAAAAAGGAAAGAGACAGGGTCGAGCACAGGGCTCTGTCTGCGTGCTTGTCAGTCGGCATGCAGGAGCCCGAGTGTGTGTGTGAGCATCGGGGTATGCCAGAGAGAACCAAGTCTTCAGCTGGCCAAGAGGCTCATTAGCATTCCTAACCCATGGACCTGCGCTGACAACTAACAGAGATATCCCGCTCACCACCAGGCCTCCTCTCCTTTTGTCTTCAGATCTGGAGGAGAAAAAGATTTCTTGGTGGAAGCTAGAGCGTGAACTTCCATGCGGTTGTTGGAAATTCAGGCTATTTAAAAAAAAAAAAAAAAAAAAAAAAAAAAAAGATGTTCCAGGATCTTGCCTGATCTAATACTCTGCTCTTAAAAACTTTCCCCTTAAAGGAGCTTTTTTTTTTTTTTTTTTTTTTTTGCTTTTCTCTCTCAAAGTGTAACATGCTGTTGAAACTCCAAACTTAATGAGAGAGAAAATATCCTCTAAAAATATTTTGCCATTTCTTCTTGTTGACATTGCAGAGAGGTGGATGTTTATATGTTTGGCTCACATACACATGTAAAGCTAGTTCTTTTAGTTAAAGACTTCTAGAACATAGCAACTAGAGATTGTTTGAGCTTTTTGTCTCTCTTCTTTCTTCTGCTTTTTTTGGTTATGATCAAGTTCATCTTATTTTCTATAATAAATGTCCTGCTCATTACTTTATCACTCTCCCTTGTTTAAATAAAGTACATTATTCAAAATTAAACAGGAGCTAATTTGGTATTCACTATCAGAAGCAAATTTAGAGGCTTCCACTATTTTAAGAAACATTTTTAAATTATACTCATTTATGAAGTTTTAATCACCTTACACCTATTTTGGGGTATAAGTGTCTTTTAACTATATGGCACAGGGACAAATATGTATCCACTTTGCTCTCCTAGATCTATGCCTTGAACTCCGTCTAAGGAGGCAGATAGTTTTACACCAGAGTGTACAAATTATCCCATGTTGACAGATGTTTGTCACTTAGTAACTTCTTTCCAAGTTTTCCCCCCTCCTCTACGCCCTCTTTCTAGCTTGCTTTGTTGTTTTAAAATATGCATGTCTCTCACTGGAATGCCAGTCACGAGTGCAAACTTTGTGTCCAACCTCCCACATGAAATGATCCTTTTAGAGGGAACTCGATATGTCTCAATCTGCACTTCACTCAAAGCCTCTGGGTACCAGCCACTCACTCACTGGTCCTGGCTCCAAAATAACTCAGCAGAAAACGAGTTTCCAACTAAAAATCCCCTCGAATGTCTCCCAGGGAAGAAATATAGCTCCTATAATTAAAGGAGGCAACGGCCAGAGGGGGAATGCAGCCGGCAGCCAAAAAAAAAAAGTAAGAGTTTTATTTATTTGCTGATTGAACTTGGGTTGTCATAACCAGCAGGTTTATCCACACTGGAAGTGCTGGAGGTTTGAACTGTGTGTGCACAGAGAAAGACGTGGGAAGGAAAGGAAGGGGAAGAGAGGATGACATGGAATAGGAAGAATGAAAGAGACGAGGACAACATTGTGAGTGAGAAAATGAACTCTGTGGACAGTGTAATGTAGGAAATATCCTGGCACCAGATTTGAGTAAAAACTTGTAGCTGAAAAATATGGGGAGGGGGGACTCAGAGGAGATGAGGGGGTAATTATAGTTAACTCTTAAATGTGGGGTATCATCAGAAAAAGGAGGACCCTGTTTTCCCTGGAAAAGTAATGTGGCAGCAGGAAAATTATTAGCTATTTTGTGTGTTGTGGTTTTGGTATGTGGGGGTTGGAATTGAAGGAGAGAAACTGGAGAGAAGGGAAGAAGTTCCAGGACTCAAAGCAGAAGTGTCATGGAGCCAGAAGCTTCCACTCTCCTTGGCAAAAGTTGCCTAGTAGGTGTGGATGTGAAATCTCCTCTAGAACACATCAGTTTTGCCTCTTATTTTAATAAGTCTTATCTATTTGAGCTGATTCTGGCATTAGACCCACTTTATAGGATGATTGCACTCACAGGATGAAGAACACCTTCTAATCTCTTCAGACCACCCCCCAAAAGCTTCAAATCAGAAGAAGTGCTCAGGCAGGGCAGCTCATTTCTATTAAAAAGGCAAAACTTTAGCACTGATGAAAAACAGATGATTTTTTTCTCCCTCTCTCTGAAACAGTTACTCTCTTTTACTGATGTGAAGTGACGTCAGCAATGCCTGTCCTATCCCCTTGGAGAGAAGAGAGAGAGGAGGAGGGGATGGAAGGAAGGAACTGGGAGAAAGGGCTACAGAAAAAGAGAAAGAGCTAGCATGGAGAAGAGGGAGAAGGGAGGGGTCCGGAGCAGAGAAATAGAATGAATATCCTACACTTTGGGGCCAAAATTCCACAAAGTCTGGGCAAAACAGTGCTTTAGAAGCTGATGATTGATAGGACACCTTCCTCTACCCTCACCCGATCTACATATTCTAACATATGGAAAGCTTACAGGCCCTGTGCACTTATAGAAGCCGATAATGCATTAGCTCTCAGCAATATTTACAGCACCACTTTTAATACACACCAGATGGTTCGCGACTGTGCCGCCTCAGCCAGCTCACTCCTCGATTTTACTCAGCGGCACTTTGTTGCAATTACGCTCCATGCTGAGACCAATTTTATTGGTGACCTATTTTTCATATTTGCAGCATTTTATGTTAAAAACCTCCTCTCTGGCCTTTTTGTAAAGGGCAGCGCTCAGGAAGGGAGAGCTTAGGAGGACGGAGTGGCTGTCTAGGTGGATATTAATATTTATCATGATGTTACCTACCTCGGGTTTAAGTAAGTAAGCCGGATAGACATAAGTAGTCCGGTCATTATGTTTGTTCACTCACCCCCTGTTTGTCAGACCCCTACGGACTGTCTACACGGCGCGCTTGCCTCAGAGTCAATACATCGGACCATAAATATTGTATTCCATTAATTATCACGCCACTGGCTTATCCTGGGCGCCAGCGTCCTCGAGCGACGCAGGGCAAATGAGGACGCTTCCTGAGCATATTTCTAGGCTGGGAACCCCGCTGAAATTTTCTTTCGCGGTGCGTGGGAATTCCTAGAGCCCCAGCGACTGGCTCACCCCAGACTGGGCCTGCGGCTGGCTGGCCAGGGAGGGGGGTGCGGCGGGCGAAGGCCGCCGCCAGGAGCGCTCAGTACCTGTTATCTTGCCACGCAGAAGGCCACAGGGAGAATCCCATTTGGCACGCCAGGAAAGGCTTTCAACTTTATCTCCAGACATGTAAATATTCCCGAGTGCCCGAATGAGGGACTTTGTTTTGCACAGAACAATATAAATATCCTATTTGCTGCGACACAGGTGTGCTCTTCCTACCCAAACTCTTTTCCCCCCTCGTTTATAGTAACTCTTTATACCCCTTTCCCCTAGTTTAAAAAATATCACAGATGTTTACTTTATTGATATAACTTAAACCGTGGTTAGGCTGAGAATAATATGCCTCAACTAACAGTCATTTAGCAAATAATAGAGGCGTTCTGGATGCTTTCCAATGTTACACATGTACTTGGTCATAAAATGATACGTGAAAAAATTAACATCTGCTTTCCTAAAATAAAGTGTGCCAAGTAGCTTTTTATGAATGCTTTCCTCATTTTAAAAAGAAATATGGAGAGATAAACTGGCACCCAGATGTATAGCATATTTATAATGGTTTTAGGATTTAAAGGTAGCTATTCATTGCACAAGCCATTTAAAAACTGACGGTTTAAAAGCTACTTAACCCCAGACATCTTCGATTCCTGAAGAGTCTTCCAAATTTTATTATTTAAAGAGGAATTTACTGTAATTTAATTGCATATCAAGGCAGAACTGTGTGCAAGTCGGGGCACTGCAGCCTGAGCTCAACAGAAATTCCAACTTGCCTTTTATTTACCTAATTTCTCAGCAAGGTTCCCAGGCCCTTAAGAAGACAGAGCTGGAAAGTTGAGTTGGGCTCTTTTTTGTTGTTGTTTAATTCCACTATTAGGAAATGAGGCCTACCTTTGAATTATTTCATTAGGATTTGGCCTTTTGGGGGAAGGGGTGGGAACCATAATCATTAGTGGCTTTTTATTATTTCTACAATAAATGGCTAGATTCTTTGTTGAATAAGCTGCTTGAATGTTTTGCAGATGTTCCACTTAGACCAAATCTGACCCCCTATTTCCTCCCAAATAAGTCGCTTAAACTCTCCCACCAGTGCATTTACTGGAGAGCATGCCCCCCCCCTTTTCTGGCAAGTTTATAAGTGTAGAACATATTCTTATGAAATTTCCACCTAGCTGCACACGCACACAAATACATTCACACACACACACTCCCATACTCCCACCCACTGAGCCTCTGAGCGTGGCAGAGGGTAAGGGAAGAAAAAAAAAAAAAAGACAAGAAACCGGTGAGGCGGAATGGCAAGGAGGAGGGAAGTCAGCGCAGTGGTTACACCCCTGTGCGGAGGCGCGCCCTCCCTGGGCCCCTCACCCGGCTTTGTGCCTTTGGTTGAAACAAGGGGGGTGGCCCCGATCCGTTTCCCCCAAAGTGATGGGAATCTTGATTTGTTAAGTGCTTGGGGCGTCTGTCTAAGGTGTTCGGACCATCCTGGGGAGCGGAGGCCAAGCTGGGCAGCCCAGCAACCATGTGGGGAGCATCCCTTCCGCCGCACCGCCCCAGCCACTGCGACCGCGCGTGGGGACTGAGGGGCTTAACAAAGGGCTCCGTGGGCGCGCACACGTGACGGGCTCCAGCGTCGCGTCGCGGGCCAGCGGCCGGGAGAGGCCTCCAGCCAGGGTGTCGCGTGGCTTCTTGACAGAAAAGGCACAGCCGGCCTCGGGCCGCTGCACCGGCTGCGTTCTGCCCTGCCGGGAGGAGGACTTGTCTGGCTGCGCTTCGGAGAAGCCGCACCTCTCATCTCTCCGGCTCTTACTTGAAAAGCACTTGGAAGAAACTGTGTGTGCGGGGAGGGCCTCGGGGTGGGCCGGGGCCAGGCTGCTAGGCTGAGGGGGGCCGGCTGGTGGGTGGATGGGAGGTGGTGGAAGAAACAGCTCCTTTCTGAGTGACAGGACTCCTTTTCAAAGGGCAAACAGGAGAGGGTGAAAAAGATTCTAATATGAATAGGAGAATTTTCAAGGTTTCGAAGAGTTACTCCTCCTCCCCCCTTTTAAGACAGATCCTTTCTTTCCTTTTTTTTTTTTTTTTTTTTTAAGAAAGTGCCTGTGCAAACGTGCCTTGATGTGTTTCAGGTTAAAGAATGACCTATTAACTTAAAAAAATCTTTTTGGGTTGATAAAAATTATTGAAACATTTTAACAAGATTTTATGGACTCACCAGAGTGCTTAAGGCAGCAGAGTAATCACGATGGTATATTTGTGAGGCAAACAAAGGGAATATCTCACAAAGTTCTCCCTTACCTGAGTAACAAAACCGGTCACATCTTTATTTCTTACTAGAAAAGAAACAGGGTCCTTGTTTGAACACCTCTAAGGTGATTATTAGATGCCTCTGTGAGAAATCAGATTGGTAGAGGAAAGCTCATCACACACACAGATTTTTACAAGCCTGCCTGTATTTGTAATTTAACCTTAGAAACACTTTTATTATCTCCATTCTCAACCCTAGCTTTTTTTCTTTAATTGTTGGAGGACCATGCCTTACCAAGGAGAAACCCTTTCTTTAAAAGAGATTTAAACCCACAGTACCAGTTGTTTGTTGTCGTTACTGTGATTATGATGGTTATTATGTCATCCCCTCCTTTTTGCACTTGATCTGATGAGAGAACTTTTTAAAAGAGTGTGAAATGAAGGACACAAAGACAGTATATTAATGAAAAGAAGAAAGTGGCCCTTTTAATGAGAACTAAAGAAAACTCAAATGTAGATGAAGTGTACCGTAAAAGCTGCTTCAAAGTCCATCTTAATTCCCTTGGGCTCAGTCATCGCGAACATGTGATAATTGGGAGTTCTGCGCGGAGGTAAGGCAGCCACGGGGTGGGGAGGCATGCAGATTGCCTCCCTGCTCTATAATTCCAAATGCAGTTTAACCAAGAACTTGGAGATCTTACAGAACCCAGATTTGGCTACTTTACTTTCAAGTGCTACCTTACCTTTAAAGTACTTTTTTTTTCTTCCTCGGTAACTGTACTCACCAAGGGACTTCATCCTCGGCCCCACTCTGCACCCAGCTGGTCAGTACATGCTGGGCGATATTCTAGGTTTTGACTATTTTGTGATCAACTCTGTTTAATTTTCTATTTATTTCCGGACCTAAGCCTTTCTGGATCACAAAAGTCCCCACAAGCAACACAGCAATAAATCCAAACAAAAATAAGACAGATTTCCTCATCGACGTGTAATAAAGTTAAAGGACATTGTTTTGTCAGACAAGCGCTAAGTAGAAAATAAATCTCAGAGTCTGGGGAAACAAAACGAAGCGCTGCTGGCATGTGTGTAAATTTACTTTTAAAAGCAATAAATCAATGTTAAATTAAACAGCTGGGTACCCTGTCTAGGAGAAGGTTCCATGTTTAAGAGAACTTGATGGGAGAAATGTGCTATTTAACAAGATACACACAAAAAGTTAAATTTTTATTGTTATCCGAGGCAAGACTGGCCTGGGAAGTTCTCTGAACTTCAGAGAGGAAGGGGAAAGAAGAGGCAGCATAAATTGTATCTGCTTTCCATCCTCAGATCTTTACATATATTTTCAGGCATAAGGAGACAAGGAGATTTCATAGAAATGTTTTAGATGTTTTGTAAATTGTTGACTAAAGTCTGACATCTCTCTTTATTGGTTTAAGTTTGTTAGGTGGGTTGTGATTTTTGTAGGATTTTTTTCTGTAAATACTATAATCTGTGGAGATATTTTAATAAGTACTTTGAGCTTTCTCAATGTGGTTGTTTTGCACAGCAAATAGCGTAGTAGTAAAATAAAGGGATCTGTTATTTCATATTTGCTATGCCTGTTTTAATTGAGAAGCAAAGCTGAGATTATAATAGCATTTAAAATTCAACTGTAATGTTTTAATATTCATTTTCAAAGGTTTGTTTGTTTGGCTGTTTTTTTTTTTTTTAAAACAAAATACTTCACTTGGAGCAACTGTATGCGTGGGTGGGGGCAGGGGACAGAACAATAGAAAACCCAAGCTCTAGCTCTGTAGTCTAAGAACAATGTGAATCAATGAGTTATTACAAAAGCAATAGCCAATATCAGGAAATTACAAGTAGTTTAAAGCTAGTATGCATGTACACTGAATTCCTCCCACCCCAATCCTAAAATGAAATTCCAAAAAGAATAAACAGAAGTTATGTAGAAAGCACACATATTATTGAGAAGGACCCTCTTAGTTTTTTGAATTTAGATTGAGTGGTTTAAAAGAAGAACGTGGGGGTTTTGCCTAAACAGAAAGCAGGAGATTATTCTTTACTTTCTTCATATCACAATCCCAGAAGCATTGCCTTGTTAACCCAGTTCCTTAGAATATTCATGTAATTAGTTAACATCATTCAAACTTAAAAAATAAAAAGGGCTGTTTTAACCCTCCCCCCCAAAGTAACAAACTAACAGGAATATTTGGCAGCATACTAGCTACCTTTGATTTTCATCAGCCAAAGGAAATATCAAAGATCTGGTTGCCTGGAGAAGAATAAAGTTATACTATTCATATTTAGAAGGCAGCATTCAGTTTCCATGGCCATCCATGGCTTGTTAAGTAACTCTGGGTCTTATGCCACTCAGAGATAGCTCAAATTGCCTGTCAGGAGATGATTGGGCAGCCTTGTAAACTCAGAATGACTTCTCAAACCCTGCTAGGTCTTCCCAGCGATGTGCTTTCCTCTGCGCTGAAGCCCTGGGAGTCATGTCAGCCCAAGGTGAGCCTTTCAGGCACTGCCCTTTGTCCCCATCTGGAGAGAAAGGTGCAGAATTAGACACTGGACTGGTTTGGGGGTTGGGGGTGCTGGGAACAGAAAGGCCGCTTGTTCTAATTAAAGACAATAAGCAGCCCTGTGAGGAGCTGTCCTCTAGCCTTAGCTTGAGGCAGAAAGGGTCTGTCTCACCTCAGTAGTTAAGTTTTTATGAGCTGGCTGGTGGGGTGAGAAGCAGAAACCTGCAGGTAGTGCTGGGCTCAGGTGAGACTGGGCTGGTGGTTAAGTCGCAGCAGGTGCAGCTTGCAGTCCCCCTTTGCCTCCTAATTCCCTGGTCTCCTGTGTTCTGTGCTTGACTCTACGCACTTTGATTCTAACTTTGCTTGCTAGATGGCGCTCGGTGTCTCAGGACCTACCATTTCAGAATTAAAGCTGCTTTTTAGCACAGTTATTCTCAACTAGTTGTGAGAATTTGATTAGCACAGTGCTGGTAATATTATTATTGCCCTTGTGTTTGTCATCCTTGTTCACTTTTTGATGAAGGTAGAATCCAAGTGGGAGCTGCCCACCTTGATCTGTATAATAAAATTTAGTGAATAGTAAATCTGTATAGTAAAATTCAGTGAAACTGCACCTGAATTTCAGGCACATTTATGGCTCAATCACTCATTCTGATACATTTGAAGTACTTTAGTAACTTTTCCTCCAGTAATCTGATTGAGGTTTTCAGGAAGAAGATAAATCAGCAGGTCCAGATGGTTATTTACAATCCTTGAGGTTGACCACTGGAGTCCACCTCCGGCTCCCACTACCACCGCCTATTCCTATTTCAGGATGAATTAAGCTGATTGTAGGGAACTTATTACTTTCATTTATTATTATGGTATAGAATTAATTGATTTTAAGATTATTATAATTTGTTTAAAGCCCAAATACTAAAATTTATATCCACAAAGAGATGTGTTTTAATATTAGTAATACAAGCCACCACAAAGCTTGTTTCACATGAAGAATGATTTGAGGATTCTGATGTATATTTACTTTAATCATTAGGTGATTCTTCTCAGATATTCAAAAGGCTTTTTTTTTGCGCTTCTTTGTGTTGAAGCACAATGAGGCAGAAAATCAATAGTTCTAAGTTTCTGCTGAAAAAAATTAAGATGAACCAAAAGGACCTGTGTATTGTTTTATCCAATGAAGATGTCATTTTCACAGCACCCACCACTGTCCTACCACTGTATGTCCCTTAAAAGGTTGCAGGTGGGGAAGGCAAATGAAAGAAAAAAAAAAGGAAAACCTCTATACAGACATTTTACAAACACTTTAACAAAAGAGAGTTTAACTTGTTACTTGCTTTTAGGATTTAGAGAACCAATTTGTATAGATATGTTCCACCTTTGGGAAAATCAATAACACTCAGAGCTGAGTGGCTTGGAAACCTTTTGTCAAAACTTGACTGCTTTGGTGAGGAACCCCACAAAGTCTCTCTCTAGGTGTTAGGCTGAAACTAGCAGGCGCTGAAAACCTAAAGCGGAAAATTTACAACTTGATCAGCCTCAGCCACACACCAAAAAACCTGCTACTGGTGCAAACATATGTTCCAGATTAAGTTAAGCAAATGGCTCTCATTTTCTCAGGGTTGAAAGTTGATCATGAAAATTCAAATTTGAGTGAGTTGTGCTTCCAGTGGATCAGCGGATCCTCAATGGCTTATAAATCCCTCCCAACCCTTAACTCAAGAGATTTCACGTATTTTATTGCCTTCTTGAGAGCCTAGTTTAGAAGCTCCTACAAATGTAATCCAAGTAGGTATTACTTTCTGGGAACACAGAGTTTTAAAAAGTGGCTAAGGTAAAAACTACACGTGTTCTTCCCTCTACTGTTAAACTGTAGATAACTAATGTGTAACTCAGTTGTTCAAATGCTTTGTCTATTTCCTCACATACGTACTAACTTTAAAAAGCAGAAATTAAATGGTTGAATTTATTTTAAAGTTCATTTAAAGTTTGGTTTGCTAGAGAAATAGGATTTTTTTTTTTTTTTTTACAGCATGAGATAAAATAGTGTTCCCAAAGCCTCTAATTATATTGGGGAAAGACTGAAATCATAGGTTTGGTTTTTTTTTAATGGGGTAACTGTCCTTTGCAACCTCCCTGTGGTCGTCCAGCCATTTCCCAACAACTCAATTATTTGAAGAAAAATCTGGCTACTAAGATGTCTTATTACAAAGTTTAGAATTAACTCCTGAATCTGCAACATAGCTAGCCCCCTGGGTAAGGTGCAGAGGATGGAGCAAGGCATCAGGCACCTTTGGTTCCTTTCTACATAATTGCACAGTCTGGAGTCCTTCCTTCTCTTACCTCCCTGTACCATCCTGCATATTTTAACCAATATTGTCATGTTGAAATTTGGTAGTTATTGTTTACATATTGCTCTTTCCCAAGGGGTCTTGGTCAGTGTTTAAGAGATTATTGATTTCCAAGAAACTAAATAATAAGTCTGTTCTTTTATAACATACAAAATACACACTTTTTAAAAACTAAATAGGCAGTGTATATTTGTCATTGACAACCAAGAAAGAGACAAGGAAACTTATTTTAAAAGACTTCAAAGGGGGAAATGGATAGAACCGCTGCAATCTTCTAGAAAACTAAAGTTGGAATGAAAGAAAAAGCTTGATAAAAGCTGCGGGGGGGGGGGGGGGCGGATTGCTGTTGATGCTGTAAAATGGTTTAAAGTTTCACTGAACACAGGCAGGCAGTGAGCAAACATTGTTGGAGATGCTTCTTTGGGGGATAGGGGACCTAATCAGTATCACTCAATGTTTTGATTTTTAAAAAATAAACTTCTGTTACTTCTTTTCTGCATATTTTTCTCTGGCAAGGTGGCCCTGAAATGCTCACCAAGGTCTGGGAGGTTCTGATTTATTTAGAATAGCCCAGAAAAGTCATTCTGGAACTATGTCAAGAATACATTTTCTTTTTAGTAAGAAATTCTTGGTTATTTAAATAGAGATCTTAGCTACTCCATCCCCCAGGTTATAAGGAAAATCCTCAAATAAGAGATTCCCCCAAACTCAGACTGAGGGAACACATGTTAGGCACCCAGAAGTTCAGTAAGTTCTGCCTATTGCATCCTGTATAGTCACCATTCTCCTGCACAAAGAAAACTCCACCTCTTCCCCCCCCCCCCCCCCCGCACCTGATTCCCCCCCACCTTTTTTTTTTTTTTTTTTTTGCTCCTGAACCTCCGGGAGGTGAGAATGAAATACATCATTTATCCAAAGATGGAAGTTCAGTTTATGGACCAAGTTCCCGAAAATTTTACCAGCAAAAGACATGCAAACATTAGGTAGATATTTCAGTTGTGGATTTGGATCCTGGGAGATGAACCCCAGTCAAGAATATATGAATTTCCAAGTCACTATTATTCAACAGGTCCCCTTTGCCAAACTGCCTCGATGTGAGTTCTCCCCAGTTTTTTGTAGGAGGGTCGTGCTGCTAGTTTAAACAGCTCCCGCCACAGCGGAGTTTCTCTAGCAGCACGGGCTTGGCTTACTGTTTGGGCTAAAAAAACTGTTGTGACCATAAGAATGACCAAATTATGAGGAAAAATTATCTTTGGGGAAAAAGTCAGCAATGACTTTGCACAGTAAAAAGGGGGCAAAAACTTTGTGTAAGCAACACTGCATGAGAAAGATTAAATTGTTAACCTGTGAAGTATTTAGTAAAATAGTTGTATAACATGTTTTAAGACATATAATACAGTATTTTGAAGCTAAATTGCTAAACTAAGGAAACACAAAAACATTTCATTGTAATATTATGCCAAATCAAGAATAGCTTTATCCTGAAATTGTTACAGCCCATATTACTATACAAAAGCAATTTTGAAATCAGTTTATTATGGCTATTTTATAGGAAAGAAACCCCTTAATTTATGATACTAGGGTTCTCTCTCTTTTTTCATTTTCCCGGGGCTTTCTTGTAAAGTTTGGATTAAGTTGGTTTGAAACTATTTTTGTATAATTGATATTGAGTGAAAATGTGTTTCTGGCCATCTCACCTGCTCTAAACGTAATATTTTTGTCTTCAAAGTCAGTTGCAGATAGTAGATGACTAGAATAGGGTTCCTGTGAGAGGGACAGATTTCATTCAAAGCCCGAAAATAAGGCCAGTTTCAATAAAGTAAGGTGTAATTTGAAAGCTTTAAAAACTAATCTTGTCTTAGGAATGGGGACTCAAGTGTTTCCAGGGAGACCATGAAGTGAAAAAGATGCCACACGGCAGTGATCTTCCTTTACTGTACTTTGCTTAGCTCAACGGTTAAAAAGAAAACTGCACAGGGAGACGCGTCGAAATTTGGAGGCTAGAGTGGACGTCTGCAAGTAGGAGAAGAGGTGGTGGTGGGTACCGAGCCAGACGGCCCCCTCTTTAGTGCTGTCAGATAAGTTGCTGCCAGGCTTTTTAGCGGCAGCCCGCCGGCTCCCGCTGCACAGCTCCCTCCCTCGAGTAAGTAATTAACCGGTACCTGGGCGCACAGCCCCTTCCGACAGCTCTGGCCCCGAGCAACGCAGGGGGACCAAGGGTCGGGTGGGTCTGGACGTCCATCTCCTGGAACACAGGTCTCCTGTGGCTGAGATCATCAGCCCAAGGAGAACGTGCTCATAATACAGACCTCTTAAACTGGAGCCAGTAGAGATTTCTCCAGCTACGGAGTGGTGTGAAAAGTTGGCCAAAGAAAGTTGTGGCGGTAAGACTTCTTCCACAAAAATGACGGAGAGTGGCGCTGCTTTCATCATAAAAGTAGATGCAAATTCGGGGAGCAGGCAAATGGCATGTCAACTCTGGGGCACTGTTAACCCCGGGCTTGCAGTGAGCATGACACCACCCACAAAGTGCACACATTAAAAACCCATTGTCGCTTTGGGTCCAGATCCTAAGATTTCAAGAGCTAGTTCCCTATGGTGAGGCGCTGGTGGGAGAGAGCAGTCAGGCGGACGGCCAGACTTCGGGGTTCTGGAGGAGGGGAGAGGGAAGGGGGCGCGCTGAGCGCTGTCCATGGTGCTGGGAAGACCGCGGCTTCATTTCATTGTAACCAGAGCTCAGGTGTAGAGGGGGGTAAGAGAAACCAACTCCTGCGGTTGAGAGTTTTTTTTTTTCTCCCCGCGAATGTGGAAAATACGCATGTGGATGTACGGTTTAAGCTGTACTCTTGGAGGGTTCTACTCTATTTCTCAGCCTGTACTGCTTAGGCAGACAACAGCATTAACTGGTCATTTATAGGACGGTTTCTTCCTTAAAGTGTTCCGTTTTTTTCAAAGCAACGGAACCACTAATTCTTGATGTAAAAGTAAAGAGGAAGGCAGAAAGAAAGAGGTAATGTGAGCCCTTAACCATATCCAAAGGCACTTAGCTATTTCCATATCTGATAGGATATAAAAGCATAGCACAACTTAGCATGAGTTTATTGAGAAAGCATTAAAACTATGTAGATTCAATTTTATTTAACTAACTCTCCAAACTCCATGCTGGTCAAATGCTGCAACTGTATTTTTTTACAGCAAGAATTAAAGGAGCGATTTACCTGTTGTGTGTGTGTAAATTTGAAATGGCTAAGGCTTCATTGTAAGTTCTAAAATGGTACTCTAACAACTGCAATCTATAAAAAGTATTTTGATTTCTTAAAAGACAGGTGACCAGAAACAAAGCAGGATACAGACAGAAATTATTTCAAAATTTGGATAAAGAACTAAATAGAAACATACCCCACCTAGTAGATGAATCACTTTAAAAATATTTTTACACACACACATGTAAAACACATGCTTTTACAAAAGTGTGTGTATATATACACATATATTATCATGTGACAAAATTTCAGGTAGGTGCTATGTTTGGTTAAACCTGAAATGTGAAAAACAGAAAAAAAATCTTAATTGTGTTAATCATGAAAATTTTAGCCTCGGTAACTTGTATCTATGTGACAATGAAGAAGGAAAAGGACAAGAATTCAAACAGCTGACACAATGATCAGCAGCAACTGACAGTGCCTCATATGATATTTGATATCAAGCACTAGATCAATATTTGTGAGATCAATGCAATTTTAATAAATTTCTTTCAAAACAGTATGAAAGCCAAATTGTGACACTCTGTGCTAGGGTTATTTATAGAGTTGGTTATTCCAGGGGATAATATTAATTAATTTACTGAGGCAAAGCAAAGGCAAAGAAGAAATTTAACAAAACACACACACACACCCCACACACCAACAAAACCCAAAACCACCATAGCAAACCATTACTGTTTCTTGAGTTGATAAACCCTAATTATCTAAGTACCCAGGGAAGGTATAACCATTTATTGGGGAAAACATTTACTTATAATTAAAAACAAAGAAAAGAGAAAAAGCCCAGGTCTTTCAGATATAGGGTCAATCCCTTCATGTGTGGAATTTGGTGGGAAGTAACAGATTTGTCTGTGTCCCAGGTACAGTAGAAAACTGAGAGCTTTATTTGAAACTCCCAGCCAGGTTCTCACAAAGGTCAAATACAGAAAAGTAATTAGGTATACATATTGTCTATTACTTTCCTTTTAAGAGTTTATACCTTAAAAAATAAAAGGCAAATTCATCTAACTCAGGGGCACATCGGTCCTCAATCTATAAACTTTTAAACAGTAATCTAGAAGGGTTTCACTGTTTGTCTTTATTGCTCAGACAGTACTAGCATTAATTCATTTGCTTACCACTCATTTTGTTTGATAAAAATGCTAACCTTGTACTTATTTGTTTTTACAGATTCAATTTTGAGAAATTTTCACCAAGAAGAATCCAAGATCTTCAGTCCAAACAGCAATTTCTGGGGAAGCAGATGATGGGGGTAGCCCAAGAGGGAGTGTAACTAGGTGAACATTTCAGTAAGGTGAGATGTGGTGACAGTGGATCGTGTTCCTGAGAAGCAGATGTTTAAGCTTTTAGACTAAGAGAGGAAAAAAAGTCTTTCATTTGTGATTCAACTTAAATTAAAAACTTGAGAGAATTGATTTCTTTTTCACTTAAATATTTTAGGAAATTTGATACCTGATCTAAAGTATCTTACCCTTCTTCAAGATAGAGAATAAAGTATTTCAAAACTATGCAATTGTTCAACTTTTCTCCTCAAAGTTTTTTCCTAACATTTTTTTGATGACAGCATAATGTCTGATAAACTGTTAATATACTATTACAAACAGACAATTTAAAATAAAAGGCATTTTACTATATGCTTTGAAATGAAACTCATACCTAAGTCCATGTGTAGTAGAATTAAATCATGCACCTAGCATATTCCTCAACAGCCTAAGTAGAGTCATACTTTCCAGGATTTTAATAACTTCATAACAAACAGTCACTCTCTGCCTGTGTCTTGATGCTCCATTGTATTCCAAGTCTGGAAGATTACCTACAAACTAGACACCAACAGTTTAAATCAATTTCTTTGAATGAAATAAAGCCACTTTACACACAAATACACATTAGATACAAAGAGAATTTACTGATACAAATGAACTTGAGGCATTAAAAATATTTATTTCAATGCCTTGCAGAATTTGAACATGAAAAATTTACTTAAAATACACTTACAAACAACCCTGGTGACCAGCGTTGAGTACCTACTATGTTATGGGCACTGAAAAGACATGCATATACTGTATATGTTGTCTATTTCTGGCGAAATGGACATATGTACCTCATGGGTGAATATGTATATGTGTGTGTGCGCGCGCACACACATATACAGATCTATTTGGTCTTTAAAAAAAAAAAACCCGAGTTAATTCAAAGAAAGAAATGAACTTCATATTTAAGGGTAGTTAATTCAGACTTAATTTTGGCTCATCATAATTTGACCAATAATTTTCTTCCTCATATCATGAAGGACAGACAGTACTTAAAAAGTTTAGTATTCTAAAAATGCTGGCCCTCTTCAGACACTTTGAAGTAATGCTAGTGAGTCTAAGATCCAGATCTACATGTTAATCTCTAGTTTTGCCTTCAAACAGAATTCAGTTACAAAGAACTTGGAAAGATTTTGAATCTATTCAGGAGAGGAAAACTCTCTAATTTTCTGAGGAGTAAAAACTCCCCAAGAAACTTCATATAGCTTCTTAGATTTTGCTTAGCATACGTGATAAAACATTGATTGTTGCAGTTTGGTGACCCATGAAATTTGGGGGTTAGTTTTCTCTTCAGACCAGAGCATATAATTATGCAAATAAAGAGCTGTCACTGATCTAGTGAAATACTCACAAACACATGCACTCTGAAATTGGACAGAAAAGTGAAAATGGTTGGTGATGTGATGGTGCCATGGTTTGTTTTCCTGCCAAGTTTCCATCCAAGTTCATTATTCAAATTGTAAACTTTAAAAAGAGACATATTCTTAGGGTGTTGGTTGTCTTTTCATTTCAGATTCTTTGTATTGGTACTGCAGGCTGGCTACAAAGTACAGTTCAACATTATTTTACCTATGACAGTCTCCCATATTACCAGATGTAACAGCCAAGGGAGAAAAAGCTGAATGATCTGGAAAGATGCAGGACCTCTCTAGATTTCTTCCCAGAAATGTTTCATGTCTGTTTCAAATAGAACTCAACTCCAACAATATAAAAATATAGTGAAAGGTTTTTTGACAAATCGGAAGGCAAAGGAATGGGGAAAGTGGCTTGGAAGGCCTCATGGGTTAAGTCAAATTTCCACTTTCAAGCTTTTTACATTCAAAGGGAAAATACTGCTCACTGCATGATATCCACTTAATGGTCAAACTTTGAGAACAATTTTCTCCTACCTAGCAATTAAAGCCCACTATATAATATTTGGTGACTTTAACCTTTATGGTTCATTTACAATTACCACTCCTCTAAAACCTTTGTGCTAAGAATTAACAAGAGTTCTTCAATCTAACCATGCTCTTTGGCATCGAGGTCTCCCGATTCCAGTTACCATCGCAAAGGCCGGTGCATAATTTCAGATGTCATGGAGAGTCCCACTGATGAAATCTGAAGAGGCTCATGTCAGACCACTGACTGCTAAAGACATCACTACATGAAAGATCAGTGGTGTGAAACTTTAAAAACATGGATCCAAATGAATCAATTAAATCAACATTCATCCCTCCTAAGTGCAAGGTTTAAAACTATCATTGTTGCTTTTTTTTTAACCCTACATAGATTTGGAGATAAACGCTGGAATGCTTTGATGGCTACTTCTATTCTTGAATCTCCGTTGATCGACTTTGTGCTATTTCTCTCTTTTCAACATCTTCCACTTGGTGTACATTCTTTACTCTTAGTACAGTGCATGACAGTTGCAATGCTTTAAATCTAAAACCGTCTAACAAAGCTGACGCTTTAGGTAGGGTAGCTTTAAGCTCTGTGAAGTGTTGATTAAAAACCCTTTCCCAGACTCAAACTGATCTTTTTGGAGATTAATAGAATATTAGATAAAAGGAAGACCAACAATTCAAGAGACTCCCACTCGGTCACTCTATACAAGGAAGGAAGGAAGGAAAGTATTCAATTTTTGAAAGGGAGTACCTCCTGGAGTCTTTTATTTTATATTATTACAGCCCCTAATAAGTAATCATAAAATAACCACCACTATTGTCCCCTCCCTTTTTGTGGCCACCCGTATTTCAAAGATGAGAATGTCTCACATTTATTTAAAGACCTTTTTTTTTTCTCTATAGAGGCACAGGGAAAGTTTTGGAGAAATTTTTAGACTTTCTGTAACAGTAATCTTTCTTAATGAATCAGGGTTACAGACACCAAAATGAACCTGTTAGTTTACAGTTGCAAACTATGATTATGACAAGAGACACATGTATTTGGATTGAAACTCCAGATAATCCAGAGAAACATAATAAAAAATCTAACTTAGTAGAACTGATAATATAGTTAACATATTTTGTCACACTCTTGGAGGAGTTAAAAGTTTTAAAGAAGGAAAAGTTGTAAAATAATTGTAAACAAGATATTTTCAGATTAGACTTCATAATACATCAAGGACTTATATAGGGGTTTGGGAATAATTTAACTCAGCATACTCCATTTGGAAAACACAGTTGTTTACTATATACTATAGCATATTTTATAAAATGATAGTTTAACAATAGATTCAAATTTTCTTGTAGCTAAGGAGATATTTTATATGTTAAAAACAAATATATTAAAAATGGTAGCTTTGTGAAAGGTTCACGCAAAGCAGTGACTCAGCTAAAGTTAGGGTATTGCTTTACAGCAACAATAATACTAATAATAAACAGCTAAAGGTTTACAATATTGATGAATGATATCCTATCATTCTTTTTAAGTTCCTGCTTTTATTAACATCTATACATGAGTAAATAAACTTCTGAATAAGAATCACACACCATTGCTTGTTGGGAAAATTTTTATTTTAAAATGATAAACAGAAATATATAATATATAGGAAACTCCTGTGCTTTATTTTTACATTTTTTGGTATAAACAATAATGTTATCCAGGTTGAAGCACAAGGCAGAAACTTGAGAACAATTATTACAAGTAGATTCTCTTGCCCTCCCCCCACCCCACCCTCAAATATCCATAGAAACTTTTAATGGCTGCATGGTTAGGTACCTTTAGAATGCTCCAAAGCCAATGCCTGGCTTTTAAGTTTTAACAGGATGATTTTGAATCTTAGATTTAGCAACAATTCTTTGCTCTCCATTCCACTTGCTTGAGCATATAATTAAAAAGAAAACCCATATCCTAACTTTAGACCTCTACTTTTCTAAAAACTTGTCTAAAGAAACTAAATTAGGGAGAAGATCAGAGCAAAAATAGGAATACTTGTCTCTTCCAAGCAGGCGGGCTTCCACCAACTGATCACTGTTACTCCAGGAAAATTGAGGTGAAGAACAGTATTACATTTACATCAACAGACCCATAATCAACAGGTTAAAAAAAAGTCCTGCATTACAAGGACTCTTATCAGTTACCAGCTGGAGGTCTGGGATAGTTTGCCTAGTTCTCTCGGGGTGGCTACAGCTCAGATCCACAAGTAGAAATTACATTTACACAACTTAAGTTTGCAAATAGCCCTACAGATAGTTAAATAAGGCCTAACCACCCAGTGGTTTTAAAGTATTAAAGGCAATTTAACAATTTAACAGTGATTTATCTAGTTAAAAGTAAAGGTTTTTTTTTTTTTTTTTTTTTTTTTTTTTTAAGAGAGGTGAGAAAATCTAAGAGAAGGAATAGGAATGATTTGATTTATAAGCTGAGCATATTTCCTTTGCTCTAATTCAGCTGCAGAAGCATCACAAATTTAGCATTGCACAAGTACTGATTTTTTTTAAAAAGCAACAAAATTAGTTTCCTGTGAACATTTTCATGTACTGAAAACACCACACAATTTATATCACTTTGAAAAAATATATTCAATCTACATCAATTCTCAAATCCTCTCAGTGGAAGTTACCATTAGCTTATGTAGTTCACCATTACTTCTGAAATAGAAAAGATTGCAAAACAAGGGGCTTGACATTGTTGGAGTTACACATTTTAAATTATCCAGAAACTGAACAATATGATGTTTTGAGTTTTCCTCCTATGTTGTTTCTGCTACAATAACATAGAAAGATATGCATTATAACCATTGAAAAAAGATCACTTGAGTTTGCTATTATTAAAACTCTAAGAACTAATTAATGTACTTGTATACAAACAAAGATATTATCAGTGTTAAAACTTGCTGAAATCTGTTCATAATATAAAAACATTTTACCCATGAGGTGTTTATTTTGTAATTTTTTTCTGAGGAGTCAACAGCTCTAAGTCATTTTGGGTACATTTTATCACATCTTCAAATAAGGCAGGCATATTGTTGCATATACTTGAAAAAAATAGGTTGAATATTAAATTCAGATCCTTAATTATTAGAAACAGAATATTCAGTGGGTAATTAAATTGTTCAAGGAATTAAAAATGATAGTGTTAAGACTTAATATTTGAATGTAAAAGTCAGCAAAATCTTAACTTATTTTACCTCTAATATTTCACAGTGTTGGCCAGATCTTAGCTAGATTAAAATACTTAATAGTTGAAACAGTAGGGCAAAACCCTACAGAGGAAGTAGACTACGAACAATTGTTATTGGATTGAAGAGAAATCTTTCACATCAGGTCTTTCCCTTTCTGCTGCAGCAGAAAAATAAAAGAATTATTTTAGCCCCACTTAGCCTTTCAGAAGGAAAAGGCTCAAGAGTATACAGGTTCATTTTCCTGATGACGATAAAAAATCCTCTCCTTGAAAGGATCTAACTCCATGAATGATCAGAATAGATCTTTCTAGTTAGGGTTAACAACAAAAACAAACTTTCTCCACATTAGGCTTTAAAAAGCAAAACTTAAGTATGCTACCTAAATTACAATGCCACTTAATATACATTATATATTTAAAAAGTAAAGTCAATGCTAATAATAAAATTAGAAATTCCACTGAAAAGGGGGCTTTCACACATATACTTAAAAGATTTGTTCATCATTATGTTTTGTTTTAAATAATATCTTGTGAAATTAGAAACTTGTGTAATAAAATGTCACATTCAACTAGTAAGGATTTTTAGCAGTAATGTGCATCGATACATCATAGCTTTTTTATGTAAAGTTTTCCTTCTGGTCTCGAAATGAAAATAGATCGTTAGGGAGAGAACAATTTGCACTCCCAAAACTACATAGTACATCACAGCATTCATGTTCTGAATTTAAATTTGGCTTTTCTGGGTGTGTGTGTGGGACTTCCTTAAAAAAGATAAGAGAGGCATAAGACGCTCTCAGTGAGCTACTGAAAGGGGAAGTTTGAAGTCTACACTAAAAGTTTGCTTCAGTTTGGAGAGGAGAGAGGGGGAAAATGGACGTGATTAAGGGGGGCTGCGGCCGGGGGTAGGGGCGAGCGGCTGCGCAGCGGCGGGCAGTAGGACCGCGCAGACGCCACTCACCCTGCAGCGCCCGCGCGTCTCCAAGAGGGCAATTAGAGGCGCGCAGGCCGCGCTGGGCAGGGCGCTGTCAGCCTTAATCTGAGGGCTGACGGGCTGCCCGAAGCCCAGCGCGGCCCGCAGGAAGCACAACCAGTGAACCCATATTGCTTTGACAGTTGCACTCATCTAGAAATAATGCAAAACGCTATTTAGATGTATATATCACGACCCTGTGCTCTAGGAAGAAAACAATCTAATGAGGGGCCGGGAGTCTGCTCGCTGACACAAGCCGTTAGGAGCAGGGTGGAAGCATGCTCGAGCGTGGGTCCCGGCGCCCCTCCCCGTCTCCCTCGCTCTCCTCTTACAGCTCCTCGTGCTTGAGGCGGTGTGAGCGCCGCGTCAGAGCCGGCTTGAGGGAATTAGTCTTGGCTTCAGAGGCTTCTGCAAAGAACTTGAAAATAGACTGGAAGCTCTTCCAGGAAGTGAGCTCGTGACGGTCGGTGCCTGCAAAAAAACACAGATTAGGTTACGAGGACCTCGCTCCGGAGCGCCAAAGGTGGGGTGCCTACCGCCAGGCCGAGTCCAGGCGCTGGCCTTCCGCATTCCGCCTCGGGAGCTCGAGCCCCGCCCCCGAACCCCCCTTGGCGCGCCCCCCCCCCCCCCCCCAAACCACACCTTTACCTGCCGTTAAGTTTGGCCCCGGGGCTCGGAGGAGAGCTCACGTCCGCCAAATGCGAGTCGGCAACCTCCGGGCAACGATCTGGAGCCCTCTGCCGCCTCCCGCCTCAGCCCCATCGGGTCCCCAGCGGCAGGACACGGCAGGGACTTCCCCGCAGGTCGCCCGTGAGCAGCCTGAAGCCCCCTGAGGCCTCAGACCCTCCGGGCCAATCGAGGCTCGCGGCAGGAAGGGCCACTCCCATCCCCGCCTGGAAACCACCCACTTCCCCAGGCTCCGAGAGCGCGAGGATTGGTCTCCCCCGTGGGATTGGTCTCCCCCGTGCGCGGAATCCGGCTTCTGCACCCACTCCAGGCATCAGCGTTTCTCTGCTTTCCAGGAGAAAGAAAACAAATCGGATTTTTCTTGCCTCTCCAGATAGCGTGCTGTCAGAATTGCCTCAGCAAGGCCACTGAGACCAAATTGTACAGGATGCTTAATAAAGACCAGATACGAAAATGTCCAAGCAGGCTACTTAAAAAATAAAAACAAACAACCCCCCCAAAACAGGTTTTAGGGGGCAGTTTTTGAAAAGCTAAGAAAAAAATGTTTCAAAGCAGTGACTATTAAAAGCGTCTAGACTCCCTATTTTGTCAGGAGAAATTAAACTTACAAAATGCAGGCTTAGTTGTTAACTTACTCGTTATAATAACAAATTTACTAGTTTGTTATAAATAACAAATAATAACTTGGTTGTTATTTTATCTTACCATAGCTTCACTCTGTGGTTTCAATTTAATACTAATGTACAGTATCTTCCAAATCCGATTCGCCTTGATTTTAACTGGCAAAAAATAACATTTATGCATACATAACAGATGAACGCATTACTCTGCTTTTGATTCCTTGAGATAGTTTATATCACTTTACCAGATTCATAACTAAACAATTTTTAAATTAAAATATGAAGATAATTACTAATACTCTCCCATAGAAATAATGAGGAACTTTAAGACAGTTGAAATCTCTTCCTAGATCACTCAATTATGCAGAAAGATACTGCTTGGAAGTCTCCAGATTCAGGGCCTCTGTCTGATACTTTAACATTGTTAATGATAATTCTTTAGTCTGTAATAGTAGGTCATTGCTATGGTTACTCTACAATGGTGCAACACTTTGCTTTCCCCTTCAGCTATTCGCTGAGACCTGGTAACCACATTTGTTGCCTAGCAACAGTTTTGTGACAGTATCACAATTTCAGAGTTACAACAATAAGGATGCTATGGCTGCAGTCGACCAGAGAGAGCAGAAAGCTACAGTCTGTGCATGTGACTTAGCTGTGGGAGCTGACCCTACCAGAGAACCCCTCTCTTTATAGGTGCCCTCACAAGGATGCTCTATCTTCTCCTCTGCAGAATGGCTTTGCAAACCAGCATCTGAAACTAACACCCAATATTGAAGTCATATCCTTGAGAAACACCTGCCAACACTACTACATTCAGACTTAAAAACGAGGTCATTTCTCTATTTGCTTACTCATTTTAGGCAAAATTCAATGCTACTCAATGGGAGAGAGAGAGATGAGTGTTAAGTTTATCCTGGCAAATCCTAAAGTGAATGACTGGATTTTGACAAGTCTTAATATAATTCCTGAGAAAAGAAATTACACATATGCCTGTCTGCATCAATAGGTGTATAAATGTCTAGTTTTTTAAAAAATATATAACATCCAGATATTTATTATTATAATTTTGAACTTGGAGGCATTTATATTCTCCAAACCCAAGTGAGCAGTTCTACACATGTTCAGACATAAACTTTAAATAATATTTTGTGGGTATATCTAGAAGGGAGCCCAGTTTCTGAGTAGGTTTATGAAATGCCTGTCTGTATTTCTGTGGTGCTTGCAACTCTAGTTTCATTTCAACAATAACTACTAATTGCATTTACAATGCTAAAGTATTTTTTCAATACATTTTTAAAAGATTTTATTTATTTACTTTTAGAGAGAGGGGAAGGGAAGGAGAATGAGAGGGAATGAAACATCAATGTGTGGCTGCCCCCTCACTGGGGACCTGGCCCACAACCCAGGCATGTGCCCTGACTGGGAATCGAACCAGCGGCCCCTTGGTTCACAGGCCCCTGCTCAGTCCACTGAGCTACATACACCAGCTAGGACTATAATGATAAAATATTTTAAAATCAATTGTATTCTTTTTGAAAGACTATTCTCAGATGCATACTACCTGGCAATCCCCAAACACAGTATGAAAAAAAAGGTGTTAATTGTCTCTTTTCCTTCTCATTTCCCATGCTTCCAGGCTCATTTGGCATTTCCTCCACAGTGATCACACTTAACACTTAGTAGTGTTACCAAGACTATGATCAATTTGTGAACTTTCTCAGGGTACTCTTCTCATAATTCCTCCCACCCCTTGAAAACCAATTCAATCTACGAATCTAAAGGGACCCAAGGAGTCAACGGTCTGAAGCATTTTTAACTCCTTTATTTTTTCTTCTCTCTCCTGGTGACAATCTTTTTGAAGGATGAACAAATTTCCCTCGTGATAAAATCACTACAAAGGTGTTTTAGTTTTAGCTTATGATTACTCTCTGCTTGATTAGCCCTTGGCTGAAAATACCAAAGTCCCTGAGATAACTAAGTATCTGCACTGGCTCTCAACATTTACCCTTGTAATTTAAGAGTATAAATAATGAGAATGTGTGCTCTGTCAGAAGAAGGAAAATTGCTAGGAATAAAGGTTATAAGCAAGGTGTGTTAGAAACAATTACAGAGAATAGGATGGAGGAGGGAAAATTCTCCTTAAACTAAGGAGTGTTAACGTGAATATTTTATAGAAAAATGGCTATTTTATATATCTTGAAGCAGATTTTTAATAAATTTAAAATAGCTCTTGGAAGGTAAGTAATTGCATGCCCATCTGGGGCTGAATATACACATTTCAAGGACATGTTTGGAGACCATTTAAAAAAATCTAGGACCAAAGCTCAATTAAAATATTTACAAGTTAATATGAATACCTACCCACAACAATGCTTAGAGACTGAAAACTTTCAAGAGAAGCTTTCTAGTATTAAAAACATACAACACTTTGGGAAAATTACCAGGACAGAAACACTAGGGCATTATATTCATAAAATGACATAAAAAGGAAAAGTTTAGGCCAATCAAAAAAGCAGCCACTTATCAATAAGCTGCAATGATGTGTAGGTGACATGGAAACTATTCCATTTGGCATTAGCCATGCTATTTGAAGGAGACAGACATGGTTTGACAGTGCCTGGTCTTTCCTCTACCACAACTCTGCCCTGATCTGAAGTTCTTCTTTTTAGGGATTAACTTCTTTCCACTTTTCAAACCACCATTTTACTAACATAGAGAGCTTACCACAATGTAGGGTTTTGCATATTAAATACCTGCCATGTTCTCAGGGAATGATTTTTGTATCCTTTTGGATTGAAAGCCTTGTTCTTAATGGATAAGTTACCTCTGGGGCACATTCAGTTTCCTAATCCATAAAATCAAATCAGTATTAAAATAAAATGTACAGGATCTTAGTTCCTCGTTACAAAAATGTGTCTTTGCTCAGTTTCAATCAGTGGTTCTTAATGGGTATGGTAGTGGCCTCTAGGGCATTTTGGAAATTTGCAGGGATGTTTTTGATGGTCAAGATGATTGGAAGGAGTTATTAGCATTTACTGGGAGGAGGAGGCCTGGGATGGTGGACATCCTGGAGTTTGCACAGCAGTACAGCACTATGAATTGTTCTGTACCAGACACAGATATTAAAAGTTCCACCAGTTATGCATACCTGAAAAATAAACCAAACAAACCCTATGTACATAATTAAATGAGTTTAGAATTTAGATCTGTCTAACAAATAATCTTGAAGTATTTTTGGCATGGATTTTCCAGTAACCCAACTATAATGTAAACTGAAGGGATTTTGTACTTTATGTTGTTCAGAATAATACCCAAAGTGGTTTTACCACATGATAAAACCTCATCACAGATGGCCTCATTGTCCGCTGCACTTGAGTTGCCAATAAACACACCTGCCTTTGTAGCTGTTGAATTCATGGTGATTCTATGCACAGGACCAAGTACCTCACTACTATATTATGCCTTCTCATGTTGATTTCCTGAACACTTCAAATGTTGATATGCATATTAGTTTTATTATGAGTTGCTTTTCTTCTATTCTTTTTATATGTTAACTGATCATTATAATTAATTAGCAACTGTATTAGTAGATGGGTTATGTTATCTTTAGATTTTATTTCAGGGTAGTAAAAGCAATGTGTAATATTTGTTGTCATAGGAGCTATATAGATGATCAAGGGTCAGCTTAAATAAAAATGAAGTTAATTCTTTTTTATTACATTAGAGCTTAATTTCCCCTATAATCTGAATCCTATTCTATCTTTTATGCTTATACAGACAATAAAATGGTTTTTATTTCTCTTAATATTTCTTCCAAAAATACAATTTATTAATGATGTTATTCATTGTGAAATAGTCAAAAAGTAGGGTACAGGGGTCCTTTCAATTAAAATACTATACTGAATATTTATCCTTTATCTATCACTTGTTTTTAAAAAATAAAATGTAGCAATTTTCAAAGCAATAAAGATAGCACAAACGGTCAAAAGAATTAGAAACTTTAGTGTAAGGGATGAGACTATGAATCATATAAGAAAGATCAAATTGCTAAAACATTTCATTTCTTTTCCCAAAAGACTATATATTTAAGAAAAAGTGTCTTATAATGGAACTGAGAAAGAGGGAGCTTACATTTATGTAACAGCATTTAGAAATTAAACAAAAATGGTTGGAAATAGCACTGAGAGTGGAATTCTCAAAGAGTAGGATAAGAGAGAAGAAAACATTGCTGTATCTCCTCTCTTGTCTATTCCCCTTCTTCCTGTGATCAGCAATCCAAGTATTTCTTCCAAGTCTGCTTTGTCCACACTCTCCTTCATTTGGTTTGAGTACTTATAAATTTTTTTTTCCTGGAGAGGGCAAAAACCATGCCAAAATATGCTACTGAGTTAGCAGCCAAAATCCTGATATGTTTACTTTGGCAACTATCTGAAGCTGTACCTCATTTTATGTAGTAGATGTCTTAGAAAGTCATATGTAAATGAA
Organism: Phyllostomus discolor; assembly: GCF_004126475.2. Classification (NCBI taxonomy): domain Eukaryota; kingdom Metazoa; phylum Chordata; class Mammalia; order Chiroptera; family Phyllostomidae; genus Phyllostomus; species Phyllostomus discolor. The sequence goes on from NC_040905.2 coordinate 60,413,242, forward strand.
TTTCTGTAAGTAGAATATTTTTTAGGAAGAAGTAGGTTATTTACTTCTTCAATTAATCTTTTAACAAACTGAAGAATTCTCTGGGAAAACAAATGATAATTTTTAAGTGATATTACACACACACACACACACACACAATTTGTTAAGAGATTAGGCTTACAAGTATAATATGATGGATAGTCTAAGTAGGTTCTCCCCAAAGAGATAATTTAGAAGAATTTCTTGGTCAGCCATTTACTATTCTAATTATTGCCAGTCACCTTATATTTTCGTGGTCCCACACCAAAAGGTCATGGAATAATTTCTACAATCTATGCATAATTTACATTTCAGGGTCTGGTTTAGACCCTATATGACTGCTCACAAAGTTACCTTTAAATATGAAGTATCATTTTACTTATTTACTTTTAGAGAGAGGGGAAGGGAGGGAGAAAGAAAGGGAGAAAAACATCAATGTGCGAGAGACACATCAATTACTCTGCCTCCCACACGCTCCCATCTGGTGACCTGGCCTGCAACCCAGGCATGTGCCCTGATAGAACCAGCAACCTTTCGGTTCACAGGCTGGTGCCCAGTCCTCTCAGCCACAATAGCCTGGGCTAAAGTATTATTTTAATATCTTTTTTTCAGGGGGAAAAACTAGCATGTGCCCCTACACTCTCACTGAACAACCCTCCATCCCCTCACAACAAAGGTGTTAGTTTTTAAAACAAAAGGAAAGGAATACATTTAGTAAGTTTCCTATGATAAAAGGTAAGAGAAAAAAAAACCTATAAAGACATGAAACATTAATATTAACAGGATAATATGTCTATGATATTTTCAAAGTGACAAGGCTGGATTTTAAAATTGATCTTTAACAAGAAAAAGAAATATGGGCAATTAGGAAGTAATGAAGACCTTGTCAATATAGCTATGTTGATAATAACAGGTAAGGGAACTCTTGAGAAAATCTAATATATAAAAATCAGGAGGTCTATAATATGCATTATTGAGTCCCAGTGGGATCAGTAATGAATTTATGAGCTCACCAGCAGTTATTTTTAGAAGTTATAAAGAATTAGAGAATACCAGAGCACTGAAAAAATAATGTGCCTTCTATAAAGATATAACTACTAAAATTCATTTTAAAATGAATTCTGTAGCCTCCAAGGAGAACATCATTAAAAAAAATCCAAATTTACCAATATATAAACCATGGAGAGTGCCTAATGGAGACTCTCCAAGTTAGAAGGCACAATTGTGGGTGGGACTCAGCAACACTGTGTGACTGGTAATAAATGGAGTGGGGTAGGGTGTTCATTGAGACTGCGTAAGGGAAATGCCAAGAGTAGGTCAGTAAACATGTGGCCATTACCCTGTTAAATCTCCTGTGTAAGATACAGGCAAGTCCCTTTCCATTCCTAACACTGTTGCAAGCCCTTTAAAGTTGAGGTTGTGTTGAGACCCTAAAGGCATGTCATCAAGCTTGACCAGAGATAAGGAATAGGCTGAAATGAAGACATAAAATGAGTGGTAGAAACTTTTGGGTCATTGCAGCTTCTGTGGCAGCCTGTCCTTTCCTTCTGCTTTTCTTCTCTGTCTCTCATCTAGGGAAGAGAGTTGTGGGGCAGAGAGCTACAGGGCACTGGTTAGCTTAAGGTCCAGGGAGACAACTCTGGGAGGCAAAGTAATTCTTTTTTTTTTTAAGATTTTATTTATTTATTTTTAGAGAGGGAATGAATGGGAGGGAGGGAGGGAGAGACAGAGAGAGAGACAGAGAGAGAGAGAGAGACAGAGAGACAGAGAGACAGAGAGAGAGAGAGAGAGAGAGAGAGAGAGAGAGAGAGAGAGAGAGAGAGAGAGAGAGAGAGAGAAGGAGAGAGAAATATCAGTGTGTGGTTGCTTCTCCCACTGGGGACCTGGCCCGTAACCCAGGTATGCACCCTGAATGGGAATCGAACAGGCAACCCTTTGGTTTGCAGCCTGCACTCAATCCACTGAGTTACACCAGCCAGGGCTACACTAATTCTCTTTTAAAAATGATTCAATAAAGTATAACTGACATACATTGTATTAGTTTCAGGTGTACAGAGGAAACTTATTCTGTGGCACAGTAGACAGTCTGCAGTAGCTGTGGATCTCCGACACTGAATCAGTCAGACCTTTCTAATAACCATCTCCTAGCTCATAAAAGACAGATACATTTTTATGTTTCAATGGCCTATCAAACCCAGACAGATGGTGTGTAAGTGCTTTCTTTGGTTTTAATTCTTGTCTCACATGGAATTCTTACTGTTGCCACAAGGCCTGGCCTCCATGGATGATACTGTTTCCCTTCAACATTTGAGCCCAGGTGTGGGCAAAAGCTTTCTTTTCTCAGTTTCCCTTTGTCATTTTCAAAAGTAACTGTAACAAGGGATTGTAAGTGCACAGAGCACTAACCAAGGAAATGCAAAGAACCAAACAGTGGTTATTCCCATAAGCACAGGTTTCTGATACAATTATTCCCAACACAATCAGCAAAGAATTGAACTGGGCCTCATTCTAAAATAAAACAGTCAGAAAGGGCTTTCTGTTCCTGGTTAGGTATCCTATGGCTTATGGCTGCTAGTGTGTTTGTGTGTGTGTGCATGCGGGGGGGGGGGGGGATAAATTGCAAAACACTTTCCGTGTTTCTAAACAAAGTAAAACATTAACTACTTCATTCCAAATCTTCTGTTGTCCTCCTCTCTCAATTGTGGATTCTACTCTATTTGTGGGAAGATAGCTTTTCCAGAGGTGCTGTGATTGGTTAATTTATACATTCATATATATACTTATTGTATGCTGGGCACTATTTCTTGGGGTTGCAGATGCAGTGGTGAGCAATATAATGGCTCTGCTCCGTAGCATACAGGTTAGTAGGGGTGACAGGCAGAGTGTCAGAAACACTGTGAATAAAACACAACAGCGGGATGTGAAGAGATGAGGAGGAGGAGAGGTGGTCTGCAGGTGCTCAGTTTGGACTGGATGGAGGAGACCTGTGACCTGAAACCTGAATGGCAAAGAGCCAGATGAAGCCCCAGCGCTGAGTGCTGCAGGCAGAAACCAGGGAACAAGAGCAGGGGCTCTGAGGAGGCGAGAGCTTCCACAGCCCAGGAATGGAAAAGTGGGAGTGACGAGCACAGTAGTGGAGAGGGAAGGTGGTAGAAGATGGCTCTAAGAGGTGAACAGCCTCCAAGCCATGTGAAGTCTCACAGGCCATAGTGAAAATTTTACATTTTATTCCAAGTGCAATGGAAGGGCTGTTTGCAGAGTTTCAAGCATTTTAGAAAGTACACTGTTTGGCATGTGGTCAATGGATTGTGGGGAGTTAGGATGATGGATTTAACCCTTCCTGATTGCATTTACTAACCCCTCCCATCTCTACAGCATTCCCTGGGGCTCAGTCTTCTCCTACACATTTCAGAATATAAAATCCACTTGCTGGCAGCTCACGTAAATTAATGAATGATACAGTAATAGTGATATTCAGTAAGAGTTGAGAATCAAATAATACTTCAATGTAGTGAATACAAAAAGTGGAGCTGAACTAGAAATAGTATTTTCCTAAACAATTCTGCTCTTGTTATATATGCTGATACCTCTGGTTCCTTGGCCTTTCAAAGGACTGTTGTGTATGGTGGGAAGGTACTGGATAGGGAACAATACACTGCTGCAGCATTGCATTTCTGCATGCAGTCCAGAGGTAACTAACCAGTGGGCTTACTCTTCAGGCAGGCTTTTCCATTGAGCTTTTCATTTCTGTGAATGGACACAACGTTCTCTTTACTCTGGCTCAGAGCGTTTCAGTCATCTTTGCGTTTTCTCCTCCAGTGTTAGCTGCCTCCTGATTATTCAGTTACCAAACCTTGACAATTACACCTCAGCAGTTTTCCTAATCTCTTCTTTTCCAACCCCCAACACTGTAATCACTAGATTTAATGACCTATCTAGAATCCAGAAATACCCTTTTAACTAATTTCAGTGCCTTCAGTCTCTTCCTCCTCTACCTTGTACCCTGGTATCAGATGAAAAGTTCTAAAGTGTTATTTGTGTCTTCTCTCTTTCTCTCCTCAAAGATATCCAATGGCTCTTTTACTCTGTAAAATTAACTAGAAATTCCCTAATCCATTCTTTAGTTCCAGTCTTATTTTTTCCCCTGGGGTTATCCTTCCACTCTTCTTTTATAAGTACCCCCTATTTTGCCAGGGCCAGCTCAACTGACATTGCTTAATTAAACCTTTCAAACGTCTCAGGAACTGGGCATCTGTGAGTCTGGTGATTCTGAAGTCCAGCCAAGAGAAGAGATTACCATCGTAAAGATATTGAAGGCAGGAATCAAACTTTACTCATCTTCAACATAGACTGATAAATTATACCTTATGTTGAAGTGTATATTAGCTTTTAGTGTTAGAAATAAATTCCTTCAAAACTGGAATGTAATGACAAGTTGGACACTGTAATTAAACGCTGAAGGAAGTAGAGTGTTTTTCTTGAGCCTCCAACAAACTGACCAAGGGTTCCACAGTCCATTAGCAACTAGTTGATAAGCACAGATAAATACTCAAAGTGTCAGCTACATCTATTTAAAAATGTAAATACAACTTACTAGAATCAAGAGGTTTAGGAAATGGTCAGCCCTGAGAACAGTTAGAGAATCTCTAACTGTTCAAGAGCTTGCATTTTAATCCCAAAATGGAGTTGGCGTGGTCCAAATTTAGATGTAGATAAAAACATATTAAACATAAAATAAGACCCTAGATAAAACTTTGTTTCATTGGTAAAATCTAAAGTTCAGAGAGGCTGTGATAGGCCAAGTTACTGCAGGCAAATATAGTCAATATTTACAAATTGGTTAAGCACTGAAAATGAAAATAATTTTCAGAAGATAAATGTCTAATTGCTTTAAGATCCACTTCAATATTTACTTCCTCTAATAAACTGCCTTTACATCATACCAACTACTCCCTTTCTTCATGTTTCAGTATGTTATATATGGTGTGTACTAGATTATCATATACTTGCTTTGTTTAGCTAGTCATTTCATATGTGACAAATACCTTGTTTTGTCTCCAGATCCTTTGGAGGCAATGCCTCAAAACTTTTATTTCATAAATTACATTTGAGGCTTAATAGATGTTTGTTGTATAAACAACTGTCTGGAACAGAGTTCACCAGAAAACTGATGCTTATTAAATGTTATTAAAAATATAACAAAACATAGAACTTTAGAAATTTTCTATGGTTTTTAAACTACAGGGTCTGGCACAAATAACACCTCTTTTTTTATTACAAAATCATAAGCATGTAATTCTGTAACATAACATCATACTCAAGCATATCATATGACATTTTAGGTGAAATGTTTAAATTAAAACTATAAATTATTACACTCATATTATTACCCTACCAACCACACTCAAGCAGGCCTTTCTTCTGCCAGACTCTGTATTTTAATGGTGATTCCCATTTTGAAATTAAGGAAATGGAGGCATACAGAAGGTCATGAGGGTAAAAACTTGTGAATTGACAAAGCAAAGTGCTATTGTTATTCTAAATACATGGATGAATCACTACATGAGCTTTTGTGTCCACAGCATCATTTTGTATTGCTTTGTCAGACTTTCAAAATCACAGCTCTTTGCTTTGTAGCCAAAAAGAGAAAGGAGGAGGTTGTCAAGTAGCCATTATAGATTATTCCAGTCACTTAATGATTTGGAATTGTACTAAAGCTCATAGGCCAATTTTGGGAGAATTGGTATATTTACAATATTGGGTCTTCCAATTGCTGAACATGATTATATATATATGTAATATAATATATTCATATATATTATTTATATATCTATAAATTATACTTACCTGACCACACACTTATTAATTTTAGAAACAGCAGGAGAAAGGGAGAGAGAAAGAGGGAGAGAAACATCAATGTGAGAGAGAAACATTAACTGGTTGTCTCTCCTATGCACTTCAACTGGGGACGGAAGGTGCAGCCTAGACATGTGCCCTGATGGGGAATCTAACCCTTGACCTTTTTGGTTTAATGAGATGATGCTCCAACTAACTGAGCCATACCGGACCGAGCAAACAGATAAGTGCTCTATCTTGCCATTTATTTAGATAATCTTTGATGTCTCTGAATGAAGTTTTATCATTTTTAGATACATTAATTCATAATCACATTTTTATTTTGATATAATTGTAGATTATATGCAGTTGTAAGAAATAACCCAGATTGATCCTGTGTCCCTTTTATTTTCCTAACAGTAACACCTTGTAAAAACTTCAGTGAAGTATGACATCCAGGATGGTGACAATGCTACAGAACATTTCCATCACCATAAAGATCACTCAGGTTGTCCTTTTATAACCACGTCTACTTCCCTTCCAGACCCCTCCTTAATCCTTGGCAACCACTAATATATTCTCTGTTCCTGTAATTTTGTCATTCAAGAATGTCTTAGAACTGACTTTTGTAAACTTAGTTTCTCTGGATTTTTATCCAGGTTGTGAGTATCAGGAGTTTGTCCCTTTTTTATTGCTGAGTAGTATTCCATAGTATGGATATACCACAGTTTGTTTAACTGTTGAAGGGCAGTTGGGTTGTTTTTAGTTTTTTTTTCTATTATAAATAAAACTGCTATAAACATTCATGTACAAATTTTTGTGTGAAATAATTTTCATTTTTCTGGGGTAAATACCCAACAGTGCAACTACTGGGCTGTATATTAGCTGCATGCTTAGTTTTTCAAGAAACTGCCACACTGTTTCCTGAGTCATTGAACCATTTTACATTCCTTCTAGTAATGTGTAGGTGACCTAGTTTCTTTGTACATCTGCCAGTAATGTGTCGACACAGGGTAGACTGATCCCTCCCACTTTAATCTTCTTCAAAATTGTTTAAGGTATTCTACTTCCTTTGCCTTTCCATATAAATTTAAGAATAATCTTGTTTATATATCTACTGACCTTGCTCCAAAAGGTATCAGCTTGGGCTCTGGAGGATCTGGAGACTAAAGTTAGTCATGCAGGTGGTCAACCATGTCAATGTAACCAAGACCCAATGAAAACTCTGGACACAAAGGTTTGGGTTAGCCTCCCTGGTTTACAGTACTCTGTGTATTCTGTCTATGGCCATACCACCCTGAACATGCCCGATCTCGTGTGATCTCAGAAGCTAAGCAGAGTAGGGCCTGGTTAGTACTTGGATGGGAGACAATACTCTGTGTATTCTCACACACTGTTGCTGGGAGGGGATGGAAATGTCCCTGACTTGACTGTAAGAGGACAACTGGAAACTCATTCTTGGAATTTTCTTGGATCTGCCCTACATGCCTCTTCCTTGGCTAATTTGAATCTGTACCTTTTGCTATACTACATTGTCACTGTGATATAATAGCTTTCGATGAGTTCTGTGAGTACTTCTGGCAAATGGTCAAGCCTAAAGGTGGTCTTAGTGACACTCACATGCAGTTTTTATCAGAAGTGAGGGTGGTTTTAGGTACTTCAGAAGTTTATATGTACAAAAATTTCTTACTGGGATTTTGAAAGGAATTATGTTAAACCTGTGTATCAATTTGGGGAGAACTGACATTTTACTGTGTTGAGTGATGAAATCTATGAACATGATATGCCTCTTAGCTTTATTTCTTTAGTGTTACATATTTGTTGGTGCTACTATAAATAGATCTTTAACTGCTTGTTGTTGGTATGTAGAAATACAGCTGATTTTTGTATAATGATTTTGTATTTAGTAACACTGCTAAATTACCCTTCTCATCCTAAAACTTTTATCTATAGGTTTTGAATTTTCTATATAAAAAATTATATCATATATGTACAATTTCAGTTTTGTTTTTTCTAATTTTGGTAACTTTTATTTCTTTCAGGCATAAGTTAAAAAATTTAAACTATAAACAAAATAGCCTCAAATGTATTCATATTATTAATTAATGAAATGAGTGAAATATCACATAAAATAAATTATTATGAATAATATAAAACTAACATAAAATTACATTTTCTACTCTGGTGATTTTTTGGATGATATACTTAAAAAAGACCTACCTCTGTCAGGTACTATCATTTAGTTGCTGACTACTGGTCAAAAAGGCTCCTTGTCACCTGATGTTCCTTGATGGCACTTCCCCTATTAGCCCTCTCTCACTCCTCCCTTGTAACTGTCAGTTTGTTCTTTTTCGGGGGGCTGGGGGGGGAGGGTCCAGTGAACTTTATTGATGGTGCACAACAAGGCAGGGCTCCCTAAGCTCCTTCCTTCTTCAGGGGGTCTAGGATGGAAATTGGAGGTTGGGAGAGTCTTGGTGTGCTAGGGGATTGACGGGGCAAGGACTCCCCAGCAGCTGAGGGTCTCTCTTCTTGTTGCTGGGGCTGGTGGTCCAGGGGGTTCTTACTCCTTTGAGGCCATGTGAACCACAAGGTCTACCACCCTGTTGCTGTAGCCAAATTCATTGTCATACGGGGAAATGAGCTTGACAAAGTGGTCATTGAGGGCAACACCAGCCCTGGTATCAAAGGTGGATAAGTGGGTGTCACTGTTAAAGTTTCAGGAGACAACCTGGTCTTTGGTATAGTCCAGGATGCCCTTGAGGGGGCCCTCTGATGCCTGCTTCACTACTTTCTTGATGTCATCATATTTGGCAGCTTTCTCCAGGTGGCAGGTCAGATCCACAACTGACACACTGGGGGTAGAGACATGGAAGGCTATGCCAATGAGATTCCCATTCAGCTCAGGGATGACCTTGCCCACAACCTTGGCAGCACCAGCGGAGGCAGGGATGGTGTTCTGGGCAGCCCCTTGGTCATCATGACACAGCTTGCCAGAGGGCCTATCCATGGTATTCTGGGTGGCAGTGATGGCATGGACTGTGGTGATGAGTCCTTCGGATGACCTTGGCCAGGGGTGCTAAGCAGTTGGTGGTACAGGAGGCATTGCTGACAGTCTTCATGGAGTTGTCATACTTATCATGGTTCACACCCATCACAAACATGGGGGCATCCGCAGAAGGGACAGAGGTGATGACCCTCCTGGCTCCACCCTTCAAGTGAGCTCCAGCTTCCATGGTGGTGAAGACACCAGTGGACTCCACAACATATTCAGCACCAGCATCACCCTGTTTAATGTTGGTGGGATCTCACTCCTGGAAGATGGTGATGAGCTTTCCATTGAAGACAAGTTTCCTGTTCTCAGCCTGGACTGTGCTTTTGAACTTGCCATGAGTAGAGTCATACTGGAACACGGAGATCATGTAGTTGAAGTTAATGAAAGGGTCATTGGTGGAGACAACATCCACTTTGCTAGAGTAAAAGGCAGCCCTGGTGACCAGGTGCCCAATATGTCCAAACCCGTTCACTCAGATCTTCACCATCGTGTCTCAGGATTGAGGCTGGCTCCGCGCAGGAAGATGAGGCTGTCTGTCAAACAGGAGGAGCAGAGCACGCCTCAGTTTGTTCTTTAATACCAGATAATATTTCAAGAGTATCAGGACAAAGAAAGCTCATGAGCACTTAAATTAACAATAACTTCCACTAAGGACTGGTTCATGATAAAAACCGGGCAGAACCAGGTATGGCTAAAGAATTATAAAAAAAATTTATAATCAATTATCCTTACTGCATCCTTACTGAACTTCACTCCCAAAAGACATTTCAAATCTCTAACCAAGCTTTCCATAAGGGTTTTTCTGAATCATCCAGAAGACCCACAGGATGAAATCTTCCATTATTGTCAAGGAATGAAATTTTCTCCTCTGGAATTAAATTTATTTCTGGATTTGTAAAATATTTACAATCCTGGAGTTTGAGATATTGTAATGAATGTAAAGTATATTTAACATGTGTTACAAAATTTGGCAAGTACATATTCACACTTTTTTGTTTTGTATACTGACTAGAAGTAACATTTTAAATTTAATTATGGGGCCAAAAAGATCCTTTTCTCCCCCAAGTGTTTTTTTAAAATTTCTTTCCAAATAGGATCTATATATTTCAAATTATATTTTATTGATTATGCTATTATAGTTGTCCTGATTTTTCCCCTTTTGCCCCTTTTCCACCCAGAACCCTCTATTTCCTCAGACAATCCCTCCACCATTGTTCATGTCCAGGTGTCATGAGTATAAGTTCTTTGGCTACTCCATTTCCTACACTGTACTTTATATCCCCATGTCTATTCTGTAACTACCTAGTTGTACTTAATCATCTTACCTCTTCACCCATCCCTTTATACCTCCCTCCCATCTGGCAACCATCAAAATGCTCTCTGTATCCAGGATTCTGTCTCTGTTCTTGTTTGCTTAGTTTGTTTTTTAGATTCAATTGTTGACAGAATTGTATTTTTGCCATTTTATTGTTCATAGTTTTGATCTTCTTTTTCTTAAATAAGTCCCTTTAATATTTCATACAATAATGGTTTGGTCATGATGAACTTCTTTAGTTCTTTTCTTGTCTGGGAAGCTCTTTATTTGGTCTTCAAATCTAAATGATAGCTTTGCTGGGTGGAGGTCCCTGCTTTTCATGACTTTGAATATTTCTTGCCAATTCCTTCCAGCCCACACAGTTTCTTTTTTGAGAAAGCAGCTGATAGCCTTATGGGAACTCCCCTGTAGCTAACTAACATTTTCCTCTTGCTGCTTTTAAGATTCTCTCTTTATCTTTAAACTTTGTCATTTTAATAATGATGTTTCTTGGAGTGAGCTTTTTGCATCCATCATAATTGCAACTCTGTGCTTCCTGGACTTGCATGTCTATTTCCTTCACCAAATTAGGGAGGTGACAAAGATTTCATTATTTTTTTATTTCATTATTTTTTCAAATAGATTTCCAATCCCTTGCTCTTTCTCTTCCTGTTCTGGCACCCCTACAATGTGAAAGTTGGACCTCTTGAAATTTTCTCAGAGGCTGCTTATACTATCACTTTTTGGATTCGTTTTTCTTCTTGTTGTTCTGATTGGTTGTTTTTTTTCTTCCTTATGTTCCAAATCATTGATATGATTCTTGGCTTCATCCATTCTACTTCTGTTTCCCTGTAAATTGTTCTTTATTTCAATTAGTGTATCCTTTGTTTCTGACTGGGTCTTTTTATGCTGTTGAGGTCCTCACTAAGTTCCTGGAGAATCCTAACCAGTGTTTTGAATTCTGAATCTGATAGATTGCTTATCTCCATTTTTTAGCTCTTTTTCTAGAGTTTTGATCTGTTCTTTCATTTGGGCCATTTTTCTTTGTCTCCTTGTTCCGGCAGCCTCCTTATGTTTGTTTCTATGTATTAGGTAGAGCTGCTTTGAGTCCGTGTCTTCATAGCATGACCTAATGTAGTAGATGTCCTGTAGGGTCCAGTGGCACAGCCTCCCCTATCACCCAAGCTGGGGACTTGAAGTATACCCTCCTCTTGTAGTTGAGCCTTGACTGCTGTTTGCAGATCAATGGGAGGGATTTACCCAGTTCAGTCAGCTGCAAGGATTGGCTGTGACCACTTACCATGAACCTCCATTCTCCAAGGAGGGTCAGCTATGCAGAAACAGGGTGGTGGTGCTCTAATGTGGTCTGTAGCTGTCCATTGGATAGGCTGGCCCTGGGGTGTCTCAGGTGGTACAGGCCAAGGTGAGCCCCCCACCTGTGTTTTTTCAGGTGTCACCTTGCCTCAGCTATAAAGCAATCTGAGATAGCTGCTACTGTGCTGGGCTTGTCGATTACCAGAAGCCAAGCTATGAAATCTAGGCTGGCTGCTGCTAGTGCTGGGCCTGGGCCTCACTGAGGCCCGCTGTTGCTTGATAGGGTTTAGAAAGTTGTGAACCATGAGCCATGACTAGTCCTTCATATGGAAAAAGCGCTTGGGTGGGCCAGTAAGTAAGGTGGGATGGAGTCTCTGGGAATCTCCAAGGCAGGTCAAAGAGTGTTAGCCAGGTTGACAAAGTCTTGGATATCACTCTAACTTGCCGGCTCTGTGGTGGTAGGGCTCAGCAAAGGGAGAATGGCCTCTGCTCACCCTGATGCCAGACACTTCAGTCTCTCCTCGTATGCCACTGGCGCCTTTTAAGCTGCTACCCTGGTTTGGAGATCAGACAGAGTGAATCTGAGTAGGTGAGTCCATGTGTGGGTTTCCTGAGAGAAACTGGGACTCCAGAAGTTCCTTTCACTGACTTCATTCCTGCTTGTTTTTGCAGCTATAATTTGTGGGGACTTATCTTCCTGGTGCTGGAGCCCTGGGCTGGGGGTCCTGGTGTGGGTCTGGGACTCCTCACACCTGAGATATCCCTCCCAAATTTTTATCCACTACACATGTGTGAGGGACCAGCCTGTTCTGCATCTGTGCCCCTCCTACCAGTCTGAATGGATGTGGCTTCTTTGATTCTGCAGTTGTCAGACTTCCATTCAACTTGATTTCTGCTGGTTCCGAATGACGTTTGTTCCATATGTTGTAATTTTGATGTGGTTGTGTGAAGGCAAGTCATGTCTGCCTATGGCGCTATCTTAACTGGAAGTCTCCCTACCCCAGGTGTTTTAAAATCAGGATCAGAATTACTTGGATATTGTTAACATAGCAATGGATGGGAATTATTTCCCAAAGAATCTCAAATATATCATTTGGTTATCACTCTAGGTGGACGGTATCTATTACTTTATTTCATAGAGAAAATTTAAAAAATTTAAAATCATACTCCACTGACCAGTGTGGCTCAGTTGGGCATCAGCCTGTAAAACAAGAGGTTGCTGGTTTGATTCCCAGTTAGGGCACATGCCTGGGTATGGGACTGGTCCTTGGTTGGGGCACCCACAGTAGGCAACCAATTGATGTTTCTTTCTCACATTGATGTTTCTCACCCACTCTTTCTCGCTCCCTTCCCTCTCTCTAAAAATAAATAAATAAACAAAAAAAATCATACTGATGGGAAAGGCCTGAGAAGCAACTTATAAGGTTAGCTAAGGTGGAGGATTAATCTCTCTTCAGTTGGTCAGATTTCCATGCTTTTGATCCAAAAATTTATATCCATCAGTAGAAACATGGACAATGGAAAACTTTCCTAAAAGAAGCTGTGACGTTAGAAAAAACTAAATTTATTAGAATACCCATTTGCTAGAAAAAAATTTACAAATTGTGAAAAAGGGAGTCTAAAACCTTACACTTCTACAACTATTTAATACCAAATATTTTAATATCATAGTAAAAATATAGTATTAGTGTTACTTTTGCTTGTTTGCATAATCATTATTTATTCAAATCCTTTATTGAAAGAAGCAGTTGACAGTGATTCCACTGCTGGGAATAAACACTAAGAATCCCAAAACATCATTTCGAAAGAACTTACATGCTCCTGTGTTCACAGCAGTGCTATATACAACAGCCAAGTGCTGGAAACAGCCCAAATGCTCATCAGTAGATGAATGGATTAAAAAAAACTGTGGTACACTTATATGATGGAATACTGTGCAGCACAAACAAAGAAGAAGGAATTCCTACCCTTTGGCACAGCATGGATGGAACTGGATAATATTAGGCTAAGTGAGAGACTTCCGGCCAAGATGGAGGCATAGGTGGACACACTTTGCCTCCTAGCACAACCAAAATTAAGGACAACAAAAAATAACCAGAACAGACAGAAAATTGAACTGTATGGAAGTCCTGACAATAATTCATCCAGACTGGTAAGAGGGGTAGAATCAGCTGCTGGCAGAGAGGGGTCACGGCAGGAAAAAGTGGTGGCTAGCAGACCCCAGTGGCAAACTCTGGGCACAGGGAAGCAATGAGCAGACCCACTGAGGGGTGCAAGGCAGCTGGCTGTCCGCAGTCACACCTTTGGGCACAGATAAACTAGGTGAAAATGGGTGGTGAGACAGGCTGTGCAGCCCAGGGCCCCAGTGCTGGGAAATAAAGCCTAAAAGCACTGATTGAAAACACATGTGAGCCCTGGCTGGCGTAGCTCAGTGGATTGAGCGCGGGCTGGGAACCAAAGTGTCCCAGGTTCGATTCCCAGCCAGGGTACATTCCTGGGTTGCAGGCCATAACCCCCAGCAACCGCACATTGATGTTTCTCTCTCTCTCTCTCTCTCTCTCTCTCTCTCTCTCTCTCTCTCTCTCTCTCTCACCCTCCCTAAAAAAATAAATAAATAAAATCTTTAAAAAAAAAAAAAAAAAAAAAAAAAAAAAAAAAGAAAACACATGTGGGGGTTGAGGTGCTGGGAGATACAGCCCCACAGGAGATTTTGTTGGAGAGACCCACAGGGTCCTAGAATGTACACAAGCCCACCCACCCAGGAACCAGCACCAGAAGGTCCCAATTTGCTTGTGGGAAGCAGCAGAAGGGACTGAAATCTGACAGAGAGTGGAGCAAATGCCATTGTTTAATCTCAGACCCCATCCCCACATACAGTGTCACAACCCAGTGACTGGGTTGCCCCACCCTGGTGAACACCTAAGGCTCCACCCCTCATACATAACAGGTGCAGTCAGACCTTCCCAAAAATTGGCTCAAACAGAAGAATAAATCAAAGCCAAGAGACAGCCAACCTATCAGATGCACAGTTCAAAGCACTGGTGATCAGGATGCTCACAGAATTAGTTGATTTTGGTCGCAAATTAGATGAAAAAATGAAGGATACACTAAGTGAAATGAAGAAAAATGCACAGGGAACCAATAGTGATGGAACAAAAACTGGGTCTCAAATCAATGGAGTGGACCAGAAGGAAGAAAGAAACAACCAAACAGAAAAGAATGGAGATATAAGTATTCAAAAAAATGAGGAGAGGCTTAGGAACCTCCAAGATATCTTGAAACATTCCAACATCCGAATTATAGGGGTACCAGAAGGAGAAGAGGAAGAGCAACAAGTGGAAAACTTATTTGAACAAATAATAAAGGAGAACTTCCCTAATCTGGCAAAGGGAATAGACTTCAAAGAAATCCAGGAAGCACAGAGAGCCCCAAAGAAGTTGGACCCAAGTAGAAACACACCAAGGCACATCATCATTACATAAGCCAAGGTGAAAATGAAGGAGAGAATCCTAGAAGCAGCAAGAGATAAGGGGACAGTAACCTACAAAGGAGTTCCCATCAGACTGTCAGCTGATTTCTTAAAAGAGATATTGCAGGCAAGAAGGGGCTGGAAAGAAGTATTCCAAGTCATGAAAGGCAAGGACCTACATCCAAGATTGCTCTATCCAGCCAATCTCTCATTTAGAATGGACGGGCAGAAAAAGTGCTTCTCAGATAAGGTCAAGTTAAAAGAGTTCATCATCACCAAGCCCTTATTTTATGAAATGTTAAAGGGACTTATCTAAGAAAAAGAAGATAAAAAACATGTATAGTAAAAGGACAGCAAACTCACAATTATTAACAACCACACCTAAAACAAACACAAAAACAAACTAAGCAATCAACTAGAACAGGAACAGGAATGGAGATCACATGGAGGGTTAGCAACAGGGGAGTGGGAGGAGGAGACAGGGGGAAAAGGTACAGAGAATAAGTAGCATAGATGGTAGGTAGAAAATAGACAGGGGGAGGGTAAGAGTAGTATGGGAAATGTAGAAGTTAAAGAACTTATGACACATGGACATGAACTAAAGGGGGGGAATGTGGGTGGGAGGGGGTGTGCTGGGGGGAGGGGAGTAAAGGGGAAATGGGACAACTGTAATAGCATAATCAATAAAATATATTAAAAATATTATGCTAAGTGAAATAAGCCAGGTGGTGAAAGACAAATACCATATGATCTCATTTATAAGAGAAATCCAATGAACAAAATAAACTAATGAGCAAAACAGAACTAGAGACATGCATATAAGGACCGGATTGATGGCTGCCAGAGGAAATGTGGGGGAATGGTGGGAAGAAGTGGAAGGGAGTAGTCAAAGAACATGTATGATGACCCACGGACATGGACAACAGGGTGAGAATTGACTGTGGGTTTGGGAGAGATGTGGTGGCACTGGAAGGAGGAGGGCAAAGGGGGTAAAACTGGGACAACTATAATAGAATAAAGAAGAATAAAACAAGCATTTGAAATGACTTCCATATATATTATAGTAGACTAAAAGAAAATGGAATCCTGGCTGGTGTAGCTCAGTGGATTGAGTGCCAGTCTGCAAACCAAAGGGTTGCTAGTTCAATTCTCAGTCAAGGCAACATGCCTGGGTTGCAGGCCAGGTCCCCAATGGGGGGCACTTGGGAGGCAACCACACATTGAGGTTTCTCTCCCTCTCTCCCCCGCTTCCCCTCTCTCTAAAAATAAATAAATATTTTAAAAAATAAAGGAAAAAAGAGTAAAGAGTAAAAGGAATAGAAAAATAGGATAAAGGCAGGGATAAGGTAAGAGTAACACACGAAGATTAATAATACAAAGACCTGTACAACTGCCAGATGATGGCTGATAATTTGGCTGAGCTTTCTATTGACCAATACAGAGAGGGTAATACAATTGACTATAAGTCACTGCATCTAGGTGTTAAAAGCAAAGCAGCTGTGGAGAACAGCTGCAAACTTATGATACAACACTAAAGAGCAACTTGGGAGAAGTAACTCAGAGGACATAAAGATAATATCTTTCAGGTGACCTAATAGTCTGTGGTAGTTTGGCTTACTCAAGAGATAAAATTAAGCACATCTAAAGGAATGGATGGACTGTATCTCCTTTAGACAATTATATTTTTTAAGGTAATTACATTATTTTTATTTTTGCCCAATAAGAACTGAGCAACAGAAAGTCTGAAGTTATATTCTCAGGCAAGAACTTGGGTGGCAGATTATTTTTGCGATTTTGGGGTCATCAATATGCTTTAATATCCACTCAAATTATGAAGGCTAACAGGATATGTGCCCAAATAGATGGCCATTCTCTACAAAAAGGTGTGTGTGGGGGTGTTGAGGGAGTGCCTGGGAGGAGGAAGGGCCAAGATTTTAAAAATAATAGTGTTGACTTTACTCCAATACGTGGATAAATAGATCACAGAAGTCTCAACTTGGATGGCATGCCTGTAAAACTTTCAGCCTAGGTATGATATTCCAGCCACAAATCATTATCAATAAATAGCCCATAGAATGTAGAGAATTTGTAAAATTCCATTTTAAGCAAGTAGATTTAAAGTTGTAATATGACTGTAATATATAGTCCTAGTAATTATTATCACTACTAAGAAATAAAAATTAAAATTATTTGAGTATTTACTTTGTTCCTGGCATGGCACTAAGCACCTCAATACACTAATTCATTAAAACCTGAGAATAATTTTACAAAGTAGGTAGTATTATCTTTACTTTGCCGATGAGGAAACAGGTCTGGTGAAGTTATGAAATTTTCTAACTGCGGTGTTAGTAAATAAGAATATAGGATCCATGACTGCAGGGACTTTGTTTTGTTCACCCTTTATTCCTACTGTGCTAGGGTAGTGCCCAACCACAGAGACTCCTGATAAATATTTGTTGAAGTAGCTGAGTCCAACTGCCAGCCTCTGAAACTTTACAGTAGAGGGCTATGAGAATATAAGCCTGTTGATGGTTTCAGTTTAAAGCAGCTGGCTGCTTATTTCTTTCTTAAAGTAATGACATATACTCCATCAACTTGTGTTGGTACAGTAAGTGGAAAAATGATAGCTATCTTCAGTGTACCGATGTGGACTTTTAGAAGATACTTTGTTGCAGTTAAGAATTTTTTCATTTTCATATTCTTTTCCTGAGCTGGTTAGCTTAATTATATCAAAGTTGGGTTTAAATAGCAAATGATTCACTTCACTTAATAAGGATAAATATGTATATTTTATATATATATATAAATATATATATAAAAACAACTATAGACTGAATCCTTTAAAGGGTTAAGGAAAGTTCACAATTACTTTCTGTTGACCAAAGAGGAACAGGATTGAAACATATGGATGGCCCAACAAAAGAACAGTTTCAACTGGAATTTTTCTCACTGATAGGCCAATAGTATACAAAAGCCAAAAAAGTACACAAACATTTACTGCATTTGTTCTATTTAATTTCTGTAGGTATTCCTTTCTTCTCCATTCATTTATTAATTTCATCTTTTAAAGCCAGGTGAAAATCTGTTGTAAGATTCTGTTTTTTTTTTAAAAAAGATTTTATCTATTTAATTTTAGAGAGGGAAAGGAAGGGAGAAAGAGAGGGACAGAAACATCAATGTGTGAGAGATACATGGATTGGTTGCCTCTTGCACGCCCCCAACTGGGGACCAGGCATGTGCCCAGACTGGGAATTGAACCAGCGACCTATCAGTTCTCAGGTCAGCACTCTATCCACTGAGCCACACCAGCCAGGGCAGATTCAGTTTTCCTGATTATGTTTTTAAAGGTGGACACTAAACATGTATAGTGTTAGTATAGTTAGCCATGTCACCAAAAAGAACTGATGACTCAGTCCACAGTGATATGATATGGAAAAACTTAATGCAATACAGAATGTTACTATTAATGGCATAGGTTAGTACAACAGTGCTAAGATATCTGTGTATTGTTTTTTCTATCTGTATTATTCTTTTTTTTTGCTAAAACATCACCTTCAATGTATCTTGAGTACAGAAGATGAGCATTTGCTTTTAGCTGACTACAGATAGCAATCTTTCATAAGCCATGAATGCAAACCAATGGAGAAAAGGGCCTCAAGGTCAATGCTCCTAACTTGAGATAGCCAATCAATAGGTCATTTCCTAAACAGGAGGTTTCTGTGTAACCATTCCACAGAAATCAGTATTTTTAAAAAGAACAATTTTCTTCAATACAGCACAATAAGCTTGCTGTAGATTTCAACACGGAAAGTAACATTTTCACTTTTATATAACTCACATCTCTTTCTGACATGAAAGGTCAGCCAAAGGGTAAGGGGCAGCATGGGCCTCAGTGAAGTATAGTGAAGTGTAAAAATCTTGTTTCTTATCTTTAAAGATGAAACAGAGAAAATGTTAAAAATCTGGGATCATGCTACCCTAAGACACTAAAATGTAATATCTATAATAATTACTAGAAAACAGTTTTTGGAATTTTGGTAATGATTTTTTTCTTGAATTTTAAACTTCTATTTTACATATACAAGACAAAGCATACTTATATTATAAATGATAATACTTCACACTTTATTTCAGAATATAATGGCTCAAGTTTTATGGAAAAAAGTGACTTAAATATGTTCTTAAAAAGGAACCCAAAAGTATTAAATTAAAAAATAAAATTTACTAAAGAAAAAAAAAGTTACCAAAAAGTTACAAGAATAATACAGTTAACTCCTGAGTTTCTTTTCCCCAGGTTTGTCACTTCTTAAAAACATTTGTTCTATCTTCCACTCTTTCAACTTCATGTATATACATAAACATGTATATACGAACATATTATTTTATTCTGAACTATTTGGGAAAAAGTTGTAAATATGTTCTTTCGTATGTATTTCCTAAAAACAAGGAAATTCTCTTATGCAACCACACTGTAGTTATCACATTCAGAAGGTTTTACATTGAGAGGTACTTTTTACTCTACATTTGTGTGCCAGTTTTGCCAGTTATACTTACATTTTTACTCTCTAGAGAATCCACTCCAGAATCATGTACTGAAAACTATTAAGATTTAATTATTATTTCTTTTTGTAGTCATCCATTTGTATAGATGTTTACATGATAGTTTTATTTGGTATCTTCTAGAAGCTCATTTTATTTGGTTTCAATTTGAAACTTTGGAATGATAATATCAGTACCTGACTATCTCAGCATGTGTCTCACTGCCGCTTTGCTGTTAGCCCTTGGAGGGTTATTTGAAGTAAAATTAAAATCAGTCAAATTTTCTGTTTGCTAGAGGTCCTAGTAAATGATTTGATAAAGAGGAGATTAAAATCAGTGAGTAAAAGGGAGTTTTCTAAAATCTTTCAGGCTTGTCTTTAACCATGATAATTTTCTTCCACACCCATTAGAAAATGTAGAATTAACTGTAGAATTAATGTTGTTGTTGATGGCTTAGAAATAGTTTACACAGCTGAACCAAGGAACTTAATATGCTTAAAATCTTGGATATGGCATTTAACTTTAATTTGTCCCAATTTCTCTACTCGTAAAGGCAAGAAAAAAAAGCAGAGTATTGTGTACCATACAGATATCTACCAGGATTTTAGGCAGTTAACCTGGTGAAATCATTATATGAAATGTATCAAAGAAGGACAGGCACATCTTATTATAAAGAGTGATCATGAATAAACTGTCTGCTCAAGAGAGCAAAGAAATATCTTTGTTTTTCAGGCTACATTTATTGTAGAAAAAAGTAGAAAACAGATAAATAAAGAGAAAAAATGGCAAAACAAATAATCCTACCATTCAAAAATAACAACTTAAAAAAATATCTGTCTTAAGGTACTGTTTTGTATCTTGCATTCTGAAAATATATAAAATACATAAAAGTACATAAACACGCTTGTTTTTGTTTACAAAAATACATTGCTTTAATGTATAGAAAAGTTAACCATATTTCAATAATGCATTTAAAAAATACCATATTGAAGGCTGTTGCTCTGATAATCAGCGGATGCTTTCACCGGTAACAATGATAAACTCTCAACAAAATATAACACAGCTATTTGATGGTAAGGGAGAGAAACCAAAATAGGCAGTAACCAGGGGATACTAAACCTTTCAAAGGATGGATCTTCACTGGGTGGCTCTTCACCTGAGAGAATTTTCCTTTCTGCATGTTCAGGATGGCTAGAACTCAAGCAAGAGGCTGCTATTAATGGTCTGAAGTGTCAAAAGATGGAGTTTAGAGATGCCAAAACTGATGGAAACTATGAAGAGAAATTCCTAAGGGAAAAAAAGAGCTAAACATAGAGAGAAAAAGTTCCAAACCTGTGTAATTTCCCCTCAGTCTCTTAGATGATTTCTAAACTATGTTTGCATAGAGAAGACTCTTAGGAGCTGGTAGATGGCTAGAGCTGGGAAGCTGCAGAAGCTGAGCAGAGATTTTAAGCTGCTGCTTAAATAGGAGAGACAAGGTAGAGTCTGCATCTGGTCAAATTAGAGAGGCTAGATAAACAAACACCTTGAGCTTTCCACTGACACCCAGAAAGTTCATTCTCTAGGAGTAAAAATGATGTTTTTGGTCTAAGGGCTAACTCTAAAACTAAGGGAAAAGTTACCATATAAAGGTGTAAAACTAAGTCTGAACAAATTTAAGGTTATCTGCCAATAAGTCCAATGTCCACCAGAAGACTGAGACTTCTTGGAAGAATATGACAGAACCTAGGGACTCATTGCTACAATGTCCAACATATAATAAAAACTTACCAGGCATGTAAAGGCACAAGGAAATCCACAGTGAAGGGGGATGGAGAGAAAACAACAGAAATAGAGTCAAAGATGACCCAGATGTTGGAATTAGCAAACAAAGACTTTAAAGCAACTACTATATGAGTAAATATGTTCAAGGACTTAAAGTGATAGCTATAATGAGTGAAAGATAGAATATTTTAACCGACAAATTGAAATCTTAAGAAAAAACAAAACAAAACCAGGTTGAGATACTAAAACTGTAAAGTATAATATTTAGAAGGAAAATGCTCTGCATAGACTTAAGAGCAGAATGAGAAGGCAGAAGAAAACTTCAGTAAACTTTAGACTGATCAACCAGAGTATCTGAGCTAAAGAGCAGAGAGAAAAAAGGGGGAAAAAAATGAACAAAACCTGACTGACCTGTGATTTGTGAGACAATATAAGCTACCTAATTTATGTGTAATCAAAGTCTCAAATGAAGAGGAAAAATAGAATATGGCAGCAAAAATACCTGAATTATAAACCAAAGATGCTCAGCAAACATTGAATAGGACAGATGCAAAGAAAACAAAACTAGGGACATCATAATAAGACCATTAACCTCTAAAGATAAAAGATCTTGAAAGTAAAAGCTTTACTCATAATAGTCAATAAATAATTGGATACAACCCAGATGTCCATCAACAGGAAAATGGGTTAACAAATTGTGATATATTCATAAAATAAATATTACTTCGTAATTAAAAAGGATAAACTAGTGATACATGTAACAGCTTGATAAATCTCGAAAACATTATGTTAGGTGAAAGAAGAAAAACAGAAGAGTACAAGCTCTATATGCCATTTATGTGAAGTTTAATAACAGACAAAAAAAAAGATAAAAGAAACAAACAAAAAACCCAAAACTATGGAGACAGAAATTTGAACAAAAGTTGCAAGAGTGAGGTGGGGAAGGCAAGAAGAATTGACTGGAAGTAAGAAGAAAATTTTGAGGGTGATGGAAATGTTCTATATTTTTATCAGGGTAGTGGTTGCAATACACCTTTGTGAAAATGCAACAATTTGTACACTGAAAAGCTGATCATTTCACTATATGCACAATTTATATTTGAAACAAAAATCAAAATAAAACTATACTTCAAAATATACTTCATATGCAAATATTGTATTTAATTTATATTACTGAATAGAACTTATTATCCTAGGACATATTTTTTTTCATCTCTGTACAAAATCATTGACCAACCCATGAATGAAACCCTCCTGAAATTACTAGCAACTGAGCTAATTAGCCAAACCAGTCTTTTATTCCTTTTATAGTCCTCAACAATTTAAAATTTATTATAAGAATACATCTATATGTGTAGAACAATTTGATGGTGTTTGGTACCTTTATCTGAAAAAAAGATGAACTCATCTGCTAAATTGCAGAGGCTAGTCTAAAATTACAGCTAAAAGGTTAAAAAAAATCACCGTTTTTACTTTAAAATGGTTACATGCTAATCATGTATCCTTGGTGACTCTCTCAAGTAAGGAACTTGTCACATCCACACAGTGTTCAACATTTTCAGGTAACAGACAGTTCTGGTCCTTATGAACTTGTCAATGATAGACAGTGTAAGTGCACTTTATTACTAAAGGACTGGCAAAGCTTCCAGAGAATATTAAAAATTATAGTCCCAAAAGGACAGTTCAGTAAAAATTCACCAACCCTTTTTATTATGAAGACTACTAATATGAGTCATTACATCCCAAGGCAGCAGAACTAATGAGCATATAATAATAATTTAAACTCTATGACATTTAAACAAATTATATGACAACGAAGTAACAAAAACAGGCAATGTACCTGTTTTCTAAGAGTAAAAGGAGACAATGCAGTATTTTCTGAGTTGATTAAAAAAGTACTTGACCTTTATGATGAAGCCTGTGGTCCTTTCTCCGTTCAATCGCAGCCACTAATATTATACCACATAGTGATAGAGAATGCTGTGGAGGCATTGGTTATGGTTTCTATAACTCTTCAGCCTGAAATATCTTCCCTTCTTGTATCTATACTTCCTTTCTTAACAGATCACAGAAATGTACTTTCTACCTTAAAATGCCTGGTTGTGAGGACATCACACAAATGTATTTTTCTCTTCTTTGATATCATTATATTTCTATTGTATTGTCCTTGTTCCTTTTAGCATGCTCATGTTTTCCCAAATTTATTATTTTTTTATATGTAATTTTTTGTCTGCTTCTGCTTTTTTTTTTAAAAGATTTTATTTACTGGACTTCTGGCAAAATGGAGGCATAGGTGGACACACTGTGCCTCCACGCACAACCAAGATTAGAACAACAATTTAGAACCAGAATAACACCCAGAACTGACAGAGAATTTATCTGAATGGAAGTCAGACGGCCAAGAAGTTGAAGTAAACCCGTTTATCCAGACCAGTAGGAGGAGCGGAGCCACTTGGGGCGCAGGTCGACAGCGGCTCGCGGTGATGGGGGAGAACTCGGTGCGAACTTGCCGCACAAGCCATCTGGGGCGTGCAAGATTGCAGTGGTAGACCCTGAGTACGCAAGTAGCGGCTGGTGGACCCAGTGAAGCAGTGATTGTGGACCAGGGCAGAGCTCGCAACCCAGGATCCCAGAGAAGGGACTGTGATCCCAGGAGAATGGAACTACCGCCATTGTTTCTTCCCGCCCCCGTCCCCACGTACACCGTCACAATCTAGTGACTGGGGTGCCCAGCCCAGGTAAACACCTAAGGCTCTGCCCCTCACCCTAACGACAGCGACCAGACAGGGGGGGAAAAAAAAGGAGAGACGGAGAGAGATACGTCTCCAACAGAAGAACAGATCAGTCCCCCAGGACTCATCCTTTTGAGCGACCAAGAAATAGCCAAACTATCAGATGCACAGTTCAAAACACTGGTGATCAGGAAGCTCACAGAATTGGTTAATTTTGGGTGCAAATTAGATGGAAAAAATGCAGGCTACCACAAAAGAGATACAGGAAGATGCACGAAGTGCCAATAGTGATGGGAAGGAAACTGGGTCTCAAAACAATAGAGTGGACCAGAAGGAAGTAAAAAACAACCAAGCAGGAAAATATGAAGAAATAAGAATTAAAAAAAAAAATGAGGAGAAGCTTAGGAGCCTCCAGGACATCTTTAAATGTTCTAACATCTGAATTATAGGGGTACCAGAAGGAGAAGAGGAAGAGCAACAAGTGGAAAACTTATTTGAACAAATAATAAAGGAGAACTTCCCTAATCTGGCAAAGGGAATAGACTTCAAAGAAATCCAGGAAGCACAGAGAGCCCCAAAGAAGTTGGACCCAAGTAGAAACACACCAAGGCACATCATCATTACATAAGCCAAGGTAAAAATGAAGGAGAGAATCCTAGAAGCAGCAAGAGATAAGGGGACAGTAACCTACGAAGGAGTTCCCATCAGACTGTCAGCTGATTTCTCCAAAGAGACCTTACAGGCAAGAAGGGGCTGGAAAGAAGTATTCCAAGTCATGAAAGACAAGGACCTACATCCCAGATTGCTCTATCCAGCAAAGCTCTCATTTAGAATGGATGGGCAGAAAAAGTGCTTCTCAGATAAGGTCAAGTTAAAGGAGTTCATCACCACCAAGCCCTTATTTTATTAAATGTTAAAGGAACTTATCTAAGAAAAGAAGATAAAGAAAAAACATGTATAGTAAAAGGACAGCAAACTCACAATTATTAACAACCACACCTAAAGCAAAACCAAAAGAAACTAAGCAAACAACTAGAACAGGAACAGAACCACAGAAATGGAGATCACATGGAGGGTTAGCAACAGGGGAGTAGGAGGAAGAGAGAGGGGGAAAAGGTACAGAGAATAAGTAGCATAAAATGTAGGTTGAAAATAGATAGGGGGAGGGTAAGAATAGTATGGGAAATGTAGAAGCTAAAGAACTCATAAGTATGACACATGGACATGAACTAAAGAGGGGGATATGGGTGGGAGAGGGTGTACAGGGTGGAGGGGAGTGAAGGGGGAAAATGGGACAACTGTAATAGCATAATCAATAAAATATATTTAAAAATAAAAAGATTTTATTTACTTATTTTTAGAGAGGGAAGGGAGGGAGAAAGAGAGAGAGAGAGAGAGAGAGAAACATCAATGTGTGGTTGCTGGGGGCTGTGGCCTGCAACCCAGGCATGTGCCCTGACTGGGGATCAAACCTGCGATGCTTTGGTTCGCAGCCTGTGCTCAATCCACTGAGCTATGCCAGCCAGGGCTCCAAATTGATTATTTATCTTGACCACCTATTCAACTCTTAATGCTTATTTGTTCATATTATTATTCAAACATACTATGGATGTTTGGCACAAGAACCCTCCTTTAAAAGAAAATAAGATCCTTCCTTGATAACTGAAAAACTTTTATCACCATCACTTTGCTGTTTAGAAACTTTCATTCTTAAAATCATTGATTAGTTTTCTGACTGAATCTCAGATCCATTTTCTGTTCTTATCCTGGCAGCCTTCTGCTGCTAAAAAACACTGCTGATTACTTTCTCACTGACATGTTATCCATATCTTCAGATTCACATTCCTATCATCACTCTTATTTCTTTTTTGTATCTGCTTCCTCTTGAAAATATCTATTTGTAGCTATAGTGTAGTAGAAAACACACTGGACTTACGGATATAATGCCTGGGTGAGATGTCTAGTTCTAACATTTTCTAGCTTTATGATTCTGTGAAAATCACATGACTAAGCCTCAGTTTTGTTTTGTATAAAATAGAAATAATAATAATAAGACTTATTTCACATTTTTGTTATTGGGGAATCTATGAGATGATCTATGTGAAAGTACTTTATATATTCTAAAGTCCAGCCAAATGTAAATATTATTTGTCAGTTTCTGATGTATGGGAATTTTTTTTTTTTGGTGTTCATTACTTTCTATATCTATCCCCTTTAAGAGCTTGTTTTTAAGTTAATGTTATCATTCACATATAAATGACTACGTATTTATATATATACTGGAAACTGGCTTGAACCAATTTATAGGATGGCTTTACATTTTTAATTACCAGTACAGAAAAACAGAATGCTTTGCTGTATATCCATCCATTTTCCTCACTTTTCTCACTATGCTGAGTGACTCTGCCATGCCTCACGGAATATTATAGAATGTAAGTGGTGTGGGGATCAGATGGAAAGTTTCCCATTTCCAACCAGTTAGCAATGCACAGGAAAGAGACATGAAATGTGGTTGGAGTGATGTATTGTCATCATTTCTGGAGAAAACAACTCAGTCAGCAACGTTATATTTCTCTGCAGGACAAAGACAGGATGATGTGTTCAAGTAGTTCAACGAAAGGCAGTAGTAGTAGAAGGATTGGCCAGCCTCAAAGTGTGAAAAAAGTGAGTAAAGGAAAATTACCACTCCTTCACTCCCTGCCCACTCTCCAACCTATTATCCTGTTAAATGTTTGTTGTAACACTTACACTTACTAGCACCTGCAATAATTTGTTTGCTTCTTTATTTGCTAGCTTTTGGGGGGAGAGATTATATTGCAGTTATTGCCCATGTGCTCTGACTGCAATGTGAGCTCCCTCATGGCAGGCACTGTGCTACATCTCTTGCTGTTGTGCACCTCTTGGTGCCCAGGACAGTGCCTGGCACATAGCGGGCACACAACAAACACTTGTGGGCTCACTGAACAACCAACTGGTGAAATCTTCTGAAGTAGCAGGAGCTCAGTAAACGTGAATTGGATTGGAAATGAAATACAGACACTTTGAGATTTTAACTTCAAATGTTATTTTTTTCCAGAGGAAAAACATATTATGAAAAAAATCAAGAAATTTTTAAATGCTTTTCAAAAAATATAGGTGAGGAGTTCTAAATACTAAAAATGACAAGATAATGCACATTTTGCTTCTAACCTTTGATAAACCTGTTATTCTCAGTAACCCAATCTTTTGAGTAAAATGATAATAAAAATATGACTGTTAAAAGCTTCTGGAAATATGAGAAACATAATTTTAACTGTATTTGGTTAAAAACTGAATTCAATGCTACTTCATGGCTTTTGTGTTAATAGGGCTCTCACTAAAAGGGCTGTTTTTATTCCATAGAAATAATTTTAAAGATTTGTGTTCTATTCACATTTATTTTGGAAAGTATAGTAAAAAGAAATAAGATACTATTCATTATTTTGATTTTTAACATAGTTTCATATTTAAATAGATTTTTTATTTTTATTTTTGTAAAAGTGGTTTTGTGTTTTTTTGTAAAGCCACTTAAAAAAATTAATCCTTTTTTTTCATCCAAAGAGTCTAACATTGTGTAATTGTCAAAACTATTTTGACTCAAAACTATTGTGTTCTAGGGTGAGTTAGCTTCCTAAAAGCCTCAGCATGTATATGCATAGGCTCATTCATTGTCTAATGGTTAAGAGACAAAAGTAGAAGTTTCATGGGGACTGAAAATGACACAGGGGTAGTTCACCCAAAATACATGGGGTTTGCCTAAACTGGCTTGACCTTAGGCATGTGGTAAGTTCATAGCGGCAAAGTCTGTTAAATTTCTATTTTATTTTCTTATCAGTAGAAGCTAAAGAGAAAGAAGGTTTTGATAAAATGGGGGAAAAGGTAATTTTTTTGAAATGAAAATAATTTTAATGGAACTAAGCATTCTGGAAACTTTTCTTTTTTCTCCCTCTTTTAACAAATTTATTGGGGTGACAGTAACTAATAAGATCATCTAGGTTTCAAGTGAATGTTTCTATGATATGTGATCTGTATATTGCATTGTGGGCCCACCACCCAAAGTCAAATAATATTTTGTCATCATATATTTGTCCCCCTATACCTTTTACTACCCACCCCTCCCCACTTCCCTTTGGTAACCACCATACCAAATCTGTGGGTTTCAGTTTTATACCCCATATAGGAGTAAAATCATATGGTTCTTAGCTTTCTGACTTATTTTGGTTAGCATGATATTCTTAAGGTCCATGCAAATTGTCACAAATGACAGTATTTCATCTTTTCTTATAGCTAGCTGAGTAGTATTCCATTGTACATAGGTACCATATCTTCTTTATTCAATCACTTATTGAAGGACACTCCAGCTATTCCCATTATCTTGGACACCATAAGTAATGCTGCAATGAACATAGGTGTGCATATATTTTTGCCAATAAATGTATTCACATTTTTCAGGTAGAGGTACATAGAAGAGGGGTTGCTGAGTCATGTGTTAACTCTATTCTTAATTTTTTGAGAAACCTCCATACTGTTTTCCATTGTGGCTTTATCAGTTTACATTCTCACCAGCAATGAAAGAGGGTTCCTTTTTCTTCACAACTTCTCCAACACTTGTTATTACCTGTCTTGTTGATAAGAGTCATTCTAACCATCGTGAGGTGGTATCACTGTAGTTTGATTTGCATTTCCCTAATAGCTAGTGAAGTTGAGCATCTTTTCATGTATCTGTTGGTCATTTGTATGTCTTTTTGGGAGATGTATCTGTTCAGGTAAACCTATTTTTTAATTGGATTGTTTGTTTGCTTAGTGTTGAGCTGTACGGGTTCTTTATGTTTTGGATTAACCCATTGTCAGAGCTGTTATTTGCAAATATCTTCTCTAGTTTGGTTGGTTGCTTTTTTGTTTTGTTCGTGGTTTCTTTTGCTGTGCAGATATAGTCTCATTCATTTTATGAAACTTTTTAGTTTGATATAGTCCCATTAATTTATTTTTGTCTTTACTTCCCTTGCCTTTTGGGTCAAATTAATAAAATCTCTAAGACCAAGGTCCTTAAGTTTAATACCTACACATTTTTTCTGTGTAATCTATTGTCTCAGATCTTATATTTAGGTCTTTGACCCATTTTCAATTAATTTTTGTATGTGGGGAAAAACTGTTGCCTAATTTCATTCTTTTGCATTGGCTTTCCAATTTTCCCAGCCATTTATTGAAGAAACTTTCTTTTTCTACCTTGTATGTTTTTGGCTCCTTTGTCAAAAAGTACATGCCTATACAGTAGTGAATTCTACCAAACACTCAAAGAATATTTGATATCCATCCTTCTCAAATTCTTCCAAATAAATCAAAGAAGGCACAATACTTCCTAACACATTTTTCAGGCCAATATAACTCTGATACGAAAGCCTGGCATGGAAAACACACAAAAAAGAAAACTACAGACCTATATTTCTGATGAATACAGACACAAAAATCCTAAACAAGATACCAGCAAATCAAATGCCATAGTACATTAAAAAATAATACATCACAATCAAGGGGGGTTCATTCCAGAGGCACATGGGTGGTTCAACACGTGCAAATTGATCGCTATAATATACCACATTAACAAAACAAAGGATAAAAATAATATGATCTTATCAATAGATGCACAAAATGCATTTGATAAGATACATCCATTTATGATTAAAACACTCAATAAAATGGATATAGAAGGAAAGGACCTCAATATAATAAAGGCCATCTATGACAAACCCTTAGCTAATAGCATAGTCAATGGTGAAAACTGAAAGCTTTTCCTCTAAGATCAGGAACAAGACAAGGATGTCCACTCTTACCATTCTTCTTCAACATAGTACTGGAAGTCCTAGCCAGAGCAATCAGACAAGAGAAAGAAATAAAAGGCATACAAATTGGGAGTAAAGAAGTAAAAGTGTCATTTTTTGCAGATGACATAATTCTTTATATAGAAATCCTGCCCTGACTGCTATGGCTCAGTGGATTGGGTGTGGGCCTGTGAAACAAAGGGTCATTGATTTGACCCCCAGTCAGGGCACATGCCTGGGATGCAGG
Organism: Phyllostomus discolor; assembly: GCF_004126475.2. Classification (NCBI taxonomy): domain Eukaryota; kingdom Metazoa; phylum Chordata; class Mammalia; order Chiroptera; family Phyllostomidae; genus Phyllostomus; species Phyllostomus discolor. The sequence goes on from NC_040905.2 coordinate 60,443,343, forward strand.
CCAGGTCCCTAGTTGGGCATGAGCAATGGGCAGCCAATTGATATATCTCTCATATATAAATGTTTCTCTTCCTTTCTTTCTCCCTTCCCTCCCTTCTCTCTAAAAATAATACATAAAAAACCTCAAAACAAACAAAAAAAGAGAAATCCCTAAAGACTCCACCAAAAAAGCATTAGAAACAATACACAAATACAGTAAAGCTGCAGCATGTAAAAAGAATATACAAAAATCCACTGCATTCTATATATTCACAAAAAAATTTCAGAAAAAACATTCTTTTTGCAATTGCAACAAAAAGAATAAACTTAATAAATAAACCTAGGAATAAACTTAGCAAAGCATGTGAAGGACCTATATACTAAGAACCACATAACATTATTAAAAGAGATTGAAAAAGACAAAATGAAATGAAAATAGTTCTTGTGTTCATGGATTAGAAGAATCAACATAGTTAAGATATCCATATTACCCAAAGCAATGTACAGATTTAATTCAATCCCCATCAAAATGCAAATGACAGTTTTATAAGAAATAGAACAAAAAATCATCAGATTTGTATGGAACCACAAAAGATACTGACTAGACAAAGTATTCTTGAGAAAGAACGACAAAGCAGGAGGCATCATACTTTCTTACTTCAAACTGTATTACCAACCGACAGTAATCAAAACAGTATGGTACTGGAATAATAACAGATGCACAGGTCAATGGAAGGGAATATGGTGTCCACAACGAAAACCATGTGTATGTAATCAATTAATTTTTGACAAAGAGTCAAGAATATGCAATGGGGAAAGGATAATCTCTTCAATAAATGGTTTGGGAGAACTGAACAGCCACAAGAAAAAGAATGAAGGTGGACTTCTATCTTAGACCATACAGAAAAAGTCAACTCAAAATGATTTAAAGATTTGAATATTAGACCTGAGTCTATAAAAGTTATAGAATAAAACATGTATTGCCAATAATTTTTTTTTGTATTTGACACCAAAAATCAAGGTGACAAAAATAAACAAGGGGGACCATATCAAACTAAAAATCTTCTGCATAGCAAAGGAAATAAAAAATAAAGTTAAAAGGCAACATGCCCTGGCTGGGTACCACAGTTGGTTGGAGCACTGTCCAGGTAAGCCAAAGTTTCATGTTTGATCTCAGATCAGGTCACATACAAGAAGCAGCCAATGAATGCATAAATAAGTGGAACAACAAGTTGGTATTTCTCTCTTTCCCTCTCTCTCTGTCTCTAAAAATCAATGAATGAAAATAAAAAAAAAGGCAACCTATGTAATGCAAGAAAATATTTTCAAATCATGTATCTAATAAGGGGTTAATATCTAAAAATATAAAGAACTTGTATACCTCAATAGCAAAAAAAGAAAATAAAACAAGACAATACAATTAAAAAATGGGCAGAGGAAATACATAGACATTTTTCCAAAGAAGACATACAAATGGCTAACAGGTACACAAAACGGTCATTAATTATCAGGGAAATGCAAATCAAAACCACAATGAGATCTCACCTCACACCCATTAGGATGGCTATTATCAAAAAACAAGAGATAAGAATTGCTGTTGATGATGTGGAGAAATGGAAGTCCTTATATACTTTTGGTGGGAATGTAAATTGGCACAGACACTGTGGAAAACAGTAAAGGAGGTCCTCAAGAAATTAAAAATAGAATTATCAAATGATCCAGCAATCTGAGTTCTGGGTACATATCCAGAGGAAACTGGAAACAGGATATCAAAAAGATTCTGTACTCCCACGATCACTGAAGTGTTGTTTATAACAGCCAAAAATGAAACACACTAAATGTCCATTAATAAATTAATAAATGTTATATGTATAAATAAATAAATACATAGTGGTCTGTCCATAAAGTGTCCAGCCACATACTATGAGAAATAGAGACATTTAGTGAAGAAGATACAAGATACAAGAAACATTGTACATGGGACAATGACAGCTCAGTCCCCTTCAAAGTAGGCACCTTGGGACCTCACACAGTTCTCCCAGTCACCATCAGCTACCCCATCGCATTGTCCTAAATCTCATCAACGGTCTGAAATCTCTTCCCTCTCAAAGGTGATTTTACTTTTGGGGAAATGCTAGAAGTTTCAGGGTACCAAATCTAGGCTGTAGTAGGGGCTTGGTCACCTGGGTGATTTGATGTTTCCCCAAAACACTCTGCATAAGACATGATGCATGAGTGGGTGCACTGTCCTGACGAAGCTGCCCATTACGAGCTGCTCATAGCTGTGACCATCTGAATCATCCGAATAATTTCTGCAGAGGAATGTTCAAGCCTAATGCAAAATTTGATGCAGATTCATTTCTCTACTTGCTCACTCATTTTGAATGTGATGGCCACATAGTACACATGCTCACTCAAGGGCATCTACCACCCCCACTGACTAGTACAGTGAAGTCGTCATTGTTCATGTATGTGCATTCCAGTCCACTCTCCTTGGCTGCCAGGTTATATTGATGTCATGCAAACCATTCTTGTTATATTAACAGTGGCTGGACTTTTTCTGGACAGACAATATGTACTTTTGCCTGCAAATATATGGGCAAGAGTAGGTTTACAGTTGTGAGTATGTGAAAGTTTATTTTTGTAATATTATTTATTAATTATTGTGTTATTTTCCATATGAACTGCTAACCTCCTTTTGCCACACCCCGTGCGTGTATATATAAAAATAAAATGGAAAACCACTTCAGCTACGACAAAAAAGGAAATCCTATCATTTGTGACAACATGGATGGACCTAGAGGGCATTATGGTAAGTGAAATAAACCAGATAGAAAAGACAAATACTACATGGTATCACTTATACATGAAACAAATAAAAAAGGTCAACCTCATAGAAACACAAAGTAGAGAAATGGTTACTGGGGCCTGGGGTGCAGGGGAAATAGAGAGAGTTGGAAAGAGGGTATAAGCTTTCAGATATAAAATAAGTGAGGTCTGAGGATCTGATGTATAACATGGTGACTATATCTGATAACACTATATTGTATATTGGAAATTTGCTAGGAGAGTAGAACTTAAATGTTCTCACAAAAAAGATAAATATTTAAGTTGAAGGATGTTAATGAATTAGATGGGAGGAATACTTTCATTATGCATATGTATATGAAATCATCATGATGTATGCTCTAAATATCTTATAATTTTGTCAATTATACCTTAATAAGGCTGAAAATATAAAATAATTAAAAAATTAATATAAAGGATGCTAGTGGCATTTTATATAATACTTCTGTGGAAGTTATAGTCCTTATGGTAGTCAGTGTTTCTTGGATAAAAGTCAAAGTGATTATATTTTAGTTTAATTTCAACCAATATTTTTTTTTCTAGGAGCTAAGATATGGTGGTTAGCAAGACAGATGTGGTCACTGATTTCAAGGAGTTTACAATCTAATGGGGAAAGTAGATACTAAACAAATATTTCACAAATAATTGGTTGCTTACAAGCAAATAATGTGACAATTTCTTTGCTATTTATTGCAAGGTAAATATCTTTCCAGATGAGTGTATATGCAAGGAAGATATGAGCTACTTCTTTCATTTTTTGCTTTGATGATAAGTTAGATAAATTTTATATCTCTATAAATTGAGATATAAAATTGGCCCCGGCTGAGTAGCTCAGTTGGTTAGAGTGTCGTGCCAATACACCAAGGTTGTGAGTTTGATCCCCAGTCACAGCACAAATACCAGAATCAACTGAAGAGTGCATAAATAAGCATGAATGCATCAATGCTTCTTTCCCTCTTTCCTTTCCTCTCTAAGAAAAATTATGTTAACAAAATTATCATACAATAGGCTGATGCATAATTATCTTTACATTTAAACATTTTTAAATAAAAATGTTTACAAAGATATAAAATTTTATATATTTATTTTAACTATTATATCATTATATATGTTTTATTTCCTGCTGGCTGACCAAGGAAATACAAGTAACAAGGTATGGTGGGGGGAGATAAGGTATACAGTATAAATAAAACCAATTTGTGTTCTTGAAGTTTATTTTGCAGTTACATTTGTAAAGCAGAACTGTCTAATACATCCACTATTGTATAAAATAATATAAAATTATTACAAATAAGTTCCAACTTGGAGTTTTCTTTAAAACCTGTAATGCTACAAAAAATGGGGATCTCAATGGATTTTAGCCCACCATGACAAAAACAAGGAATGGATTAAAATTTCATGGAAGTACCATAGAACATGTTTTGTTAAAAAAAAAGTCAGCATTTCATAATCTTTTGAAACTCTGCAGCACTTTAATTGTACCTTCTAATAGTGCCTAACACTTGGAAAGATTCCACAGTTTGGCTCCTATAAAGTGGTTTTTTGACAGCAAATGTGCAGGAACCAGGATCTACACTGAAACTTGAATCTGAGCCACTCAGACATTATGATGTTCCCTAAATGTGAAGTGGTTTCCATTGGCAGTACCATAACATCTTCTCACTGAAGCCTGAAACTGAGTTGGGGGGATATTTAGCTACCCAAGAAACAGACATTTTCTAAGTCTTGATCAGACAGAAAAAAATTTGAGAAAGACTTTCTGGCATTCATTCAGTGAAAAATGAAGACACAAAGAAGCCAAATAAAGTTAACAGCTCTAAAGAGAGGCTAGAAATCGTGGTGCTCTAGAGTCTTTATCATCACTGCCATGCTCATTGATGCCAAGAGATGTTTACTGAGCTCTTACTGTGTATAAAGCACAATATCAGGGGCTTTATTTACAGTGGTCTCGAAGGTCGTGGACCTTATTTTATGCCTCCTCATAATTCCTGGTGCCTGGCACAGGGTTTTTAAAGACAGCTGAGATTCAGTAAATACGTGTGGATTGTAGAAATGAAACTGCCAGAGGTTCCAGTCTAACTGGGAGATAGGATAGGGGTGACTTCCTTGCTAGCAAAAATAGTAACCTATTTTTACTGTTTCTGTCTAGTATAGTGTCTGGCATATAACAAGTATTTAAAATAACCAGTTAATAATGTGCAAATAATTTTATAGAAAACAATTTTATAGACGTCAAACACTTACTATGCTTTAGATGCATTACTACATTGAATTTTCACAATGTGGAGGTACCATATTGTCCCCATTTTAGCCATGACATAGCTGAAGTTTATAGGGGTTAAGCTACTTGCTTAGTTACCATGATAAGTTGCACAGGTAGATTTGAACCTGGGCAGTCTTCACTATCATACCAAACATATGAAAAGATAAACAATATTGTAAGGTAGCATTTGTTACAGGCCAGATGAATGGCAGAGACAGGAAGTCCTCTGACTTTAGAATGGGAAGAGATTACTGAGGACTGGGCAGTAGGGACAGCTTTATGAAGAATGTGGAGCTTGAGGTGGGTTTTGAAAGAAGAGTAGGAATAATTAAGTACTGAAGAAGCAGAAGACAAACAAACAAAGGAGTGGATAGAAATGCTCATAATGTATTTGGAGGCCAGAGTTAGACTTACTTGGATAGAATGAAAGAATTCATTTAGGACAGTGGTAGAAAACCTAGTTAGAGATTTAGCAGGAACAAAAGAGTTAAGAACTTGAGAGTTTGGATTTCATTCTTTAGACATAAGTGAGTCAAAAAAATCTTTTAAAACTGCTTTTTCAGAAGATGTGTAGGATATGACAGAGGACAAGGGCTAGAGACCATGAGGACGGTTAGGTTGAGGTGGACTCTGACCGTGCCAGAGGTGATGGAGAAGAAATGACAGATAGAAAGAAAGAACCAACAAAACAGGACTGGCTTGATGTGGAGAGGGGGATGAGTCAGCATCTGTGGCTGATAATGTCACTGTCAGAAATGGGCCCATTTAGGAAAGAAAGTTGGTTTTTGGAAGATTACTAAACTTATAATCTAAAACACTTGATTCATATGGGTTTAAGGCACTAAATAATCAAATAACAGACATTTGGATATTGTTATATGCCAGGAACTGGACCACGTACAGGTGATAGAATGGTGAACAGGTAAGATATGGTCCCTGTTTACACAGACCTTAGAGTTTATGAGGAAAGCAAGGCACTAAAAAAGTAATTATAATAACATTGATGATTTTTTTGATGGTGATGAAATATAGAGTATTATGGAAGCATATGGTAGGAACATATATAGAATTTAGTCTAGGACTTACTCAGGAAGTGACATTGAAACAATGGGTAATGTTGACAGTTTGGTGCTCAATATCAGGGACAGTGATTTGTTTAAGGCACGTTATGTACCAAGGGTGTCAATCTCAATCCTTGCTCACCAACCACCACTTATGGCAAAACTACGTTACTTATATAGGCCTATTTTAAGCCAGCACTAGGGGCCATCTTTCGTATTTCATGACCCTGCATCTTCCATCCACAGCTGACTGAGCCAGGGATGAACACAGATCTAAGTACAGTCAGTTTATAGGACTGTTACCCATGGTTGGAAGCAAAGGGATGAAAAAAATTATTTTCTCAAGAGTCTGAATGGAAAAAAACAAGAAACTGGTGGAGGACTGCAGCTGAAGCAAAGTCAGAACTGGAGAGACATAAAGGCCATACATTTGCCAAACTCCTCAGTGGGCAGAAACGGTAAGGAAGAGGAAGAAGCTGGTCAATATGTAGAGAATAGAAGAATTAGACAAACAGAGATTCCTCTAGAGAAAAGTCACATTTCATGAGAGATAACTAGCAAGTGTAGCTGTTTCATACAGCGATATTAATTGTCGATGACTTTACAATCATAGGATGATGAATACCCTCACAAGAACCCAAAATGAATTCATTTCACATTAGAGCAACATTTTAAAGTCTGAATGACTTAAATTAAAATTTCAGTAGAGAGTCCAGTTCTCATGTATTTTCTCTAACAATCCTTTTTAGCAGACAAACTACAAATTCAATCCCAGTTACAGGAGTGGGTCTCTATGCTTCACAGACAAAAGGGCTCAATTAAAACACATTATCCCTTCATGGATAAAAGTAAACTAAAAAGGAGATGCTATATTGAGTTCAACTACCAGGGTAAATTATAACATATAAAAACAAATATGTTTGCTACCTTTAAATGTCTTTAATTGTCATAATTACAGCACGTCTATCTCAACACAGATGCACACTATATATTCTTCAGAAAATTGCCACAACTGTTGATACTTATACTCAAGTGTTACATTTGGATGCCATATACCATACACATACACATGAAATATAATTATGTACACTTAACTAAGTATCCTTAGGAAGACATCAATTATACAACTGTATAAACAATTACATTACTTCTTCACAGTTCTGGATGTGTACCAGAAACACTGAGATAATCCCTGATATAATTATTGTCTCTTCCCCTCCTTGCAGCCTCTCCAGTGCATCACTGGGTATATAGATGGTAGATGGGATTAAGCAAGTCTGCTTTTAAAAACTTCATCTTTTGAGTTTTATCCATACTGTTTTGTCTTACTCTGTTAGCCAATCTCCTCTATTTTCCTCAATTGTGCTTTCCCCAGTCCCTCTCCTGGTTAAAAACAAACTACAAATAAGTGTACTCAATCAAGTGATGAACAATCAGGTTATTTGTGCCAAACTGGTTTTACAGGCTAAAAGTATAAACTTTTCTATAAAGTTACTATTTGGGGCTAAGCTTATGGTGGATAAGCTAGTATTTTCTGTTCCCTGAAGGAAAGCTAGAAGTTTCCTCTTGGTTTTTCCTTTTCTATTTGGACTAAATTCAGTGAATTACTTCAGCCTAGGAGGAGACGAAAATTAGGAGAAAATGAGAAAAGTGACTTTAACTGATCAGGGGAAGGAGATAAGTAGGTGGAATACACAGGATCCCACAGAAGTATAAGGCCTGCTTGAGTGTGGTTGGTAGGTTAATAATATGGGTGTAATTATTTATAGATTTAATTTGAACATTTCACCTGAAATGTCATGTGGTGTGCTTGAGTGTGATATTATTATGTTACAGAATTACATGCTTGTGATTTTGGAGTGAAAAAGGGGTGTTACTTGTGCCAGACCCTGTCTATTCACCTCTCTTCTGTTCCATGTAAATGAGGCTGTGGAAGGGGCTGTGCAGGGAAAACCTTGCCTAAGAGCATTTACAGCAATGAAGTGGGACTACCCTCATTCCAGATCTCAACTGGGCTTCAGTGAAGGAAGTGGAGAAAGAGTGAAAGGCAAAGGAAGGGGAGATCATCTTTCTATTCAGGCCTTGGTGACAATGAATAAGTACACGTAAAATAAATAGTGAGTTTTTGTTTAAACGGAACATCAAATTTGCAATAAAAAATTATACCTTTTTGTCCAAGTGGAAGTGATATGTTTCCTGATATAATTTCTTCAACAGCAAAGAAAACTTTTTAAAGGAATAAAGAAAATATTTTATAATACTAATTGCATTCTTTAAAATTCATATAATTTTACAAGCATACCTCAGAGATATTGTAGGTTTGGTTCTAGACCACCACAATAAAGTGAATATTGCAAGAAAGTGAGTCACATGAATGTTTGGTTTCTCAGTGTATATAAAAGTTATGTTTACACTATACTATAGTCTACTTACTATGCAATAGCATTCAGTCAGAAAAAAATAATGTACATAACTTAATTAGGAATACTTTTTTGATAAAAAATGGTAACTTTCATGTGAGCCTCCTCGTGTTGCAATCTTTCGGCTGACAGAGGGCCTTGCCTCTGTGTTGCTGACTGATCACGGCGGTGGTTGCTGAAGGCTGGGGTGGGTATGACAATTTCTGAAATTAAGACTAAAATGAAGTTTGATGCCTTGATGGACTCTTCCTTTCGTGAATGACATCTCCGTAGCATGAGATGCTGTTTACCAGCATTTACATAGAACTTCTTTCAAAACTGAAGTCCATCTTCTCAGATCCTACCTCTGCTTTATCAACTAACTTTATATAATATTCTAAATCCTTTGTTATCATGTAACAATTATTACAGCATCTTTGCCAGGGAGATTCCGTATCAAGAAACCAGTTTCTTTGCTCATCTATAAGCAACTTCTCATCCATTAACGTTTTATCACGCCCTAACCAGAGTGGCTCAGTTGGTTGGGTGTTAATCCTGCAAAGGGGGAGTATACCTGTTTGATTCCTGGTCAGGACACATGCCTAGCAGGTTCAGTCCCTGGTTGGGATGCATATGAGAGGCTGCTGATTAATGTTTCTCTCCCTCTCTTTTTCCTTCCCTTTTCCTCTCTCTAAAAATAAATACAATCTTTTAAAAAAGTTTTATCATGAAATTGCAGCAATTCAGTCACTTTTTCAGGCTCTACTTCTAACTTCTAGTTCTCTTGCTAAACATCTCTTCTGCAGCTACTTCTTCCACTAAAGTCTCAAACACTTCAAAGTCACCCCTGAGGGTTAAAACTGATTTCTTCCAAACTCTTGTTAATGTTTGTCTTTTGACATTTTCCCATGAATCATGAATGTTCTCAATGACCTCTAGAATGGTGACTCTCTACCAGAAGGTTTTCACTTTACTTTGCCCAGCTCCATCAGAGGTATCAATATGGCAGCTATAGCCTTATGGTATGTATTTCTTAATAGTAAGACTTAAAAGTCAAAATTACTCCTTCATCCATGGGCTGCAGAATGGATGTTATATTATTGGGCATGAACACAACATTAATTGAATTGTACAACCCCATCAGAGTTCTTGGGTGACTGGGTGTAGTGTCAATGAGCAGTAATATTTTGAAAGAACCCTTTTTTTTCTACCTGTAGGTCTTAACATTGGACTTAACTATTCAGTAAATCATGTTGTAAACAGATGTGCTATCATCTAGGCCTTGTTATCCTATTTATAGAGCACAGGCAGAGTAGACTTAGCATAATTCTTAAGAGTCCTAGGATTTCGGGAATAGTAAATGCACAATGAATTCGACTTAAATATTTTTTACATTTATTTTTAGAGAAGGGGAAAGGAGGGAGGAAGAGGGGGAGAAAAACATCAATGTACAAGAGAAATATCAATCGGATGCCTCTTGCACGTCCCAAATTGGAGACCTGGTCCACAACTGAAGTATGTGCCTTGACTGGGAATTAAACTGGCAACCTTTTGGTCTGCAAGTCAGCACTCAGTCCACTGAGCCATACCAGCCAAGGTTAATGGCTTCAATTTAAAGTCACAAGCTGTATTAGTCCCTAACAAGACAGTTGGCCTGCCTTTTGAAGTTTTGAAGCCAGGTGTTGCCTTCTCTTCTCTAGCTATAAAAGTCCTAGATAGCATCTTCTTCCAATAGAGGGCTATTTGGTCTACATTGAAAATCAGATGTTGTTCAGAGTAGCCACCATCATTAATTATCTTAGCTAGATCTTCTAGATAATTTGATGCAGCTTCCACATCAACACTTGTTGCTTCACCTTACACTTTTATGTTAAGAAGACCACTCTTTTCTTAAACGTCATGTACCAACTCTGCTAGTTTCATATTTTCCACAGCTTCCTCACCTCTCTCAGCCTCATAGAATTGAAGAGTTTGGGCTTTGTTCTGGATTACACTTTGGCATCAAGGAACATTGTGGCTGGCTTGATCTTCTATCCAGACCACTAAAACTTCTCCATTTCAGCCATAAGGCTATTTCACTTTCTCATTTGTGCGTTCACTGGAGGACCACTTTTAATCTTCTTCAAGAACTTTTCCTTTGCTTTCACAACTTGGCTAACTGTTTCACACAAGCGGCCTAGCTTTCAGTTTGTCTCAACTTTCAACATGTCTTCCTCACTAAGCTTTATCATTCTAAGTTTTGATTTTAAGTGAGAGGTGTGTGATTCTTCCTTTCAATAACACTTAGACAGCATTGTAGGGTTATAAATTAGCCTAATTTCAATGTTGTTGTGTCTCACAGAATAGGGAGGCCTGCAGGGGGGGAGAGAGTCACTGGAGCAGTCTGAACATACACGACATTTATGGGCTAAGTTTGCCATTCTATATGGACAAGGTTCGTGGTGTCCCAAAACAAGTACAATAGTAACATCAAATATCACTGGTCACAGATCACAATAACACATATAATAAAAAAGTTTGAAATATTGTGAGCATTACCAAAATGTGAAACAGAAACATGAAGGGAACAGATGCTGTCAGAAAAAATGACACCTATAGACTTGCTTGAAACAGGACTGCCACAAACCTCTCATCTGTAAAAAATGCAATACCTGAGAGTACAATAAAGTGAAGTACAATAAAACCAAGCATGCCGTTACTATAAGAGGAAAGCTTACCGAAAGGATCATGAAAATAGTGTTCTGATAAACATTGTTTAGTAAAGTAGGTGTTGCAGAACATATCCTCTTGGTTTCTAATATATAATAGTTTGAAAAATAACACGGACAATAATGTGACAAATATATATAATACATGATATAAATTATATAAATAAATAAAACTGAAGTAATAGATATACCAGTCCTACCATTATGACACATAAGACCTTAACAATAAAAATGGACTGAAGGCATTGTATCATTTTTGGGATTTATTAATGCATTTCTTCGTGTCATGTGTATACACAAGAATTTACCTTGCCCATTTAGATTTAGCTATATGTTTAGAGAGCTGATGTAATGTACTTAAACTAAGCCTTCATTTACTTCTTTTAAGAATGAAGACAAAAATGAGTACATGTTAAATACTTTTACTTTGAAGAGAAATACTTGAGTTGTAGATAACAAATTTTGCAGCTTATATAACTTATCTAGATTCTGCATCTTACCTAGAAGGTGTTATACAAACCCCAAATAGCATTTTATATCCACCTTAATTAACAGAACATGTCACTAAGATATTATCTATGGTTGTCAACAAACCTGGACAACACCCAAGTTTGAAGGAATGAAACATGCAGAAGAAGAAAGAGGAAGTAGACTGGATGCAGAAACTTTGATGGCAGAAACAAGAAGATAACAGTTCTAACTTCCAGAAAACACAAACCAATTTTTATTATTTAGAATGTGAGCTGATAGAACAAACAGAATAGGTACATAGTGTCCTATTACTATAGAAGCATCTTCTATGTTAGAGTTTATTTTACACAGAAAACTGCAAATAAATAATGATAAGACATCATAGTGTGTGTCTCATAATCTGTGACAATTTCAATGCTGTTGGTGCAGCCACTGGAGAAACCTGCGCGCACTGAGAGCCTTGACCCACAGAGTGTTTTATCTGCATGTGTACTCTCCACAGGCCAAGCAAATAAAGGCCAAATGATAATTTACACATGAATCAACTTTCTCTGCAGCACAGGCACCAGAGACATTTCTTTTCTCTGTTACTCAGAGAAAGGCAGGCAGGTCTAAGCTTGTCTCACTAGAAATCATACAAGTGAAACAGTCATTTGCAGGAAAATGGCAGATCAGCAAAGGGAAGCTGTTTGGAATGCCTGATAAAAATGGAAGCCACAGAGGACTAGATGAATATTTAGTTTGAAAACAGGCCTGACAGTAACAATGAGTCTTTATCCTATTCAAAACAGGTAGTGTCATACAAACTGAAACGAAGATACAATCTTGATAGAAGATTTACACAAGATACTTGGGTGGGTATCTTTAAAGATTTCAACCTTAATTTAAATAGACACAGACTCATGGATCCTTTGCATCTAGACTTTTTTCAGAATACATGCAGTTATTTCATAGGAATGACATTAGGAAGGTATGTTGCCCATGTTGATAATGAGAAATAAATGAAAAACTGGATACACATTTTATACTATGAAACTTTTAAAGGAAAAAAAAATGCATACAGTGTATTTTTCTTCAACCCAGGCCCCTTGCTGCCTAAGTCAACTTTACATATTCATCAAACTATCAAAATATTGCTATAGCCTTTCTTATAGAATTATGTAATGAACAACAATTGTCCTGACTCATTTAACAGAAGAATGGAGATTTATTATTAAATTTGCATTAAAAGGCCATTCCAAAGATGATGATGTAATCTTCTAATGAATGACAAGTACTAACTAAATCAGTAAAATTAATTTTTATTACATTATTGCCACTTTCACAGCTATACATTTGTCTTATTGCATCTGCCCCCTGAAATGCCTAACTTTCTACTCAACAATGTATATCCCTAACTTCAAATTTGGTTCAAAACTCACTGTTCAGGAACCTTTCCCTTAAAGCTCATTTTGGTCTGCTGCTTGGACATAGAAGAACATAAGTAAATGCTGCTAGCTATGTTCACGTACTCTCAACACAAAATAATAGGCCAAAATCTTAAAAAAAAATCTAAAAAATCTTAGAAATAAATTTTATTCATGAGTTGTAAATATTAGAAATGTGGTATAACTTGTGGCTCATAAAAGGAAATTTAAAACGTGTATTCCTTTAGAATCCAAAAACAGATCTATAAACTCCATATCACAATCCACACTCTGAAACACAGCCAAAAATATTGACTTATGTGGAAGGTGGGGAGTGGGTAGGGCAGGGGAGAAAAATGGGGGGGAAATGAAGACAACTGTAATTGAACAAAAATAAAAATAAGATAAAGTGAAATAAAAAAGAAAAAAGAGTTAAGTCATCAATTTTTGGTGAGGGATTGCATACATCAAACATTCTGACAACAAACAGGTTTTTGATATAATTGTTTCTCTCTGCCTTTCCTAGAATGATATACTTGAACATAATAAAGACCACATATGAGAAACCCATAGCTAACATCACACTCAATGGTGAAATGCTAAACTCTTTTCCTCTAAGATCAGGAACAAAAAGACAGGGATGTCCATTCCTATCACTTTTAGACAACAGAGTACTGAAAGTCCAAGACAGAGCAATTAGGCAAAAAAAAAAAAAAAAAAAAAAAGCAGCATTCAAATTGGCAAGGAAGAAGTAAAATTATCTCTATTTGCAATGATACAATAGTACATACAGAAAACCAAAAACGCCATCAATACAACTGTTACAACTAATCAACAAATTCAGTAAAGTTGTAGGCTACAAAGTCAATATACAAAAATCAGTTGTGTTTGTATATGTTAACAACAATTTCAGAAAAAGAAACTAAGAAAACAATCTCACCTTCTGCCCAAGATGGAGGTGTAGGTAGACACACTGTGCCTTCTGGCACAACCAAAGTAAGGTCAGCGACAATTTAGAAACAAGACAACAACCAGATCTGACAGAAAATTGAACTGTATAGAAGTTGGACAATCAAGGAGTTAAAATAGACACGTTCATCCAAACCGGTAGGCGGGGAGGAGTCCGGCAGCTGGGAGGAGAGGTGCTGAGACACAAAAAGCGGTGGCACCGGGTGCATAAGGCACCCTGAGCACAAGACTGCAGCGGGCGGACCCTGGGCGTGCAGGCAGCTGGCAGACACAGCGAGGCAGAGATTGTGAAGTGAGGCACTACTTGCAAGGTGGCTGGCTGTCTGGGAAGTCCCACATTCGCACGCAGATAAACCAGGTGAAACTGGGCAGTGAGACAGACTGTGCAACCTTGGGTCCCAGCGCCCGGAAATAGAGCCTTGGAACACTGATTGAAAACACCTGTGGGGGTTGAGGCACTGGGAGAGACTCCCAGCCCCACAGGAGAGTTCACTGGAGAGACTCACGGAGTCCTAGAATGTACACCAGTCCACCAACACGGGAATTAGCTTCAGAAAGGTCGAGTTAGCTTGGGGGAAGCAGCTGAAGGGACTGAAATCTGACAGAGAGCAGAGCAAGTGCCATTGTTCCCTTTCAGACCTCCCCCCCACCCCCATACAGTGTCACAACCCAGTGACTGGGTTGCCCTGCCCTGGTGAACACCTAAGGCTCCGCCCCTCATACACAACAGGCTCAACAAGACCAAAAAAAAAGGGCCCAAACGGAAGAACAGATCAAACCTCCAGAGCAAATACAACTAAGCAACCAAGACATAGCCAACCTATCAGATGCACAGTTCAAAGCACTGGTGATCAGGATGCTCACAGAATTAGTTGAATTTGGCTGCAAATTAGATGAAAAAATGAAGACTATGATAAATGAAATGAAGGAAAATGCACAGGGAACCAATAGTGATGGGAAGAAAACTGGGACTCAAATCAATGGAGTGGACCAGAAGGAAGAAAGAAACAACCAAACAGAAAAGAATGGAGAAATAAGAATTCAGAAAAATGAGGAGAGGCTTAGGAACCTCCAGGACATCTTGAAACATTCCAACATCCGAATTATAGGGGTACCAGAAGGGGAAGAGGAAGAGCAACAAGTGGAAAACTTATTTGAACAAATAATAAAGGAGAACTTCCCTAATCTGGAAAAGGAAAGAGACTTCCAGGAAGCCCAGGAAGCTCAGAGAGTCCCAAAGAGGTTGGATCCAAGGAGAAACACACCAAGGCACATCATAATTACATTAGCCAAGGTGAAAATGAAGGAGAGAATCCTAGAAGCAGCAAGAGATAAGGGGACAGTCACCTACGAAGGAGTTCCCATCAGACTATCAGCTAATTTCTCAAAAGAGACACTGCAGGCAAGAAGGGGCTGGAAAGAAGTATTCCAAGTCATGAAAGGCAAGGACCCACATCCAAGATTGTTCTATCCAGCCAATCTTAATGGAAAGGCAGATAAAGTGCTTCTGAGATACGGTCAAGTTAAAGGAGTTTATCATCACCAAGCCCTTATTTTATGAAATGTTAAAGGGACTTATCTAAGAAAAAGAAGATAAAAAACATGTATAGTAAAATGACAGCAAACTCACAATTATTAACAACCACACCTAAAACAAACACAAAAACAAACTAAGCAATCAACTAGAACAGGAACAGGAATGGAGATCACATGGAGGGTTAGCAACAGGGTAGTAGGAAGAGGAGAGGGGGGAAAAGGTACAGAGAATAAGTAGCATAGATGGTAGGTAGAAAATAGACAGGGGAGGGCAAAAATAGTATGGGAAATGTAGAAGCTAAAGAACTTATGACACATGGGCATGAACTAAAAGGGGGGAATGTGGTGGGAGAGGGTGTATAGGGTGGAGGAGAGTAAAGGGGGAAATGGGACAACTGTAATAGCATAATCAATAAAATATATTTAAAAATAAATAAAAAAGAAAACAATCTCATTTACAACAGCATTGTAAAGCACTTGAGTAATAAATTAAACCAAGAAGGTGAAAGAACTATACACTGAAAACTATAAGTTACTGATGAAAGAAATTAAGGAAGATGCAAATAAATGGGAAGATATTCTGTGCTCATGGGTTGGCAAAATTACTATTGGTAAATATTCATATTACCCAGAGCAATTTACAGATTCAATTCAATCCCTATCAAAATTCCAACGGCACTTTTTACAGAAATGCAACAAATAATTCTAAAATTTGTATGGAACAAAGCTGGAAGCATCATATTTCCTGATTTCAAACTGTATTACAAACCTTTAATAATTAAAACAATATGATAGTAGCATAATAACAGACACAGAGATCCAAACAATCTAATTAATGACCTGAAATGACATTTTTCCAAAGAAGATATACAAATGGCCAACTGTTACAAGAGGAGGTGTTCAAGATCACTAATCATCAGGGAAATGCAAATCAAATCCACATGATAGTAATCAAAACAGTAGTATTGGCACAAAAAAATAAAAAGAAAAAACAGACACACAGATCAATGGAACAGAGGAGAGAGTCCAGAAAGGAGCCAAGGATATACAACAGAGAAAGTACAGTCCCTTCAATAAATGGTGTTTGGAAAACTGGCTAGCCACATGCAAAGGAATGAAACTGGACCACTATCTTATATCATACACAAAAATGAACTCAAAAATAGATCAGACTTGACCTTTAGACCTGAAACTATGAACCACCTAGAAGAAAAGAGGCAGTATACTCCTTGACACTGGTCTTGGTGATGATTTCTCTCCCCTCCCTTCCTCTCTCCCTCCTTCCTTTTTTTTTTTTAATTTAGCTAAAACAAAGACCAAAAATAAACAAGTGGGACTACACAAAACTGAAAAAGCCTCTGCACATGAAAGAAACCAACAATAAAATAAAAAGACAACCTATGGAATGAAAAAATATCTATTAAGGGGTTAATATCCAAAAAATATAAAAAACACACACAACTCAATAGCAAAAAACTAATCTGCTTAAAAAATGGGCAGAGAAAATGAACATTTTTCCAGAGAAGATAAACAGTTGGTCAACAGGTACATGGAAAAATTCTTAACATCAATAATCATAGGAAAATGCAAGTGAAAACCACAATGAAATATCACCTCACATCAATTGGGATGGCTATTATAAAAAAGATATAAAGTAACAAATGTTGGAGAGGAACCCTCATACACTGCTCTTGGGAATGTAAACTGGTATAGCCACTATGGAAAACAGAATGGAGTTTCCTCAAAATATTAAAAGTAGAACAACCATAAAATCCAGTAACCTGGGAAGCATTATTCTAAGTGAAATAAGGCATATAAAGAAAGGCATATACTTCATGGTGTCACTCATATGTAAAATATGAAGAAAAAAATCCAAACAATGAACCAAACAAAAAGCACCAGTGGTTGGCAGGGGATGGAGGGTGGGAGAAATAGGGAAAAGCTGGCAAAAAAAAGTAAAAAAAAAAAAAGAATATTCATGAGACATACCTACTATGAGGACCCTTAAGAATGCATTTTTTAAAAGTCAAGCCATAATTTAGCTACAATATTCATTGGTTTGTTGACCAATTTATAGGTAAATTTATAAAACAGCTCTTGTATATTTAAAGGTAAATTTCATGACCATTTGACATAAAGCTTCAAATGTCACTCCCTCAAAGAGATAAAGTTTGGATGGTGGAAAAGGAGCAAAGAAAGAGTAAATCAGAATGCTTATGATTGTATAAATTAATGTTACAAAATATTTGATGCATAATCTCAATTACTAAATTTCTTTTTCTGTTAATATTTATCACAAGTTGGCTTAATGCTTTTTTTTGGGTTGAGAAACAAAAAGTTACCCTAATTTGAACAGTGATTTAATGCCATCTTAAGATAATGGCAGGTTGTTTGTAAGGCATAAAGGACTATGACCTGTAAAAGTAAAGCACGTGGCCTGTCCACATACATAAGGATAATAAAAGAGTGGGGACAGGATGTTAAGCAACAGAAGCTTTTAAAAAGCCACATGGGGAGGAAGAAACCAGGAGCTTTCCAAAATACCAAATAAAGCTAGAGAGAGAAAAATTGCAAATTTGTATTCATTTAATGTATTTCAGATGCCTGCTTTCTTTTCTTCTCTTCTCTTTTTTCCCTTCCTTCCTTCCTTCCTTCCTTCCTTCCTTCCTTCCTTCCTTCCTTCCTTCCTTCCTTTCCCTCCCTCCCTCCCTCTTTCTTTTTTTTTAGTTTTAGGAACAGGGGACAACATAAGCATGTAAACCTAGAGATATCCCCCAGTTTCATTTCACTATTTATTCTGTTCTCCTTTATTACATTTGGTAAGACCAGCTTTTTATCAAAGTCATCTCTCCTTGTCTTATCATTCATCCAGTTCCGTCCTTATTGATCATCAGACCATGAAAGAGACAATGGATAGCTTTACTTGAGTCAATAGATAATGCAGACATCGCATCTACTCAATCTACCGGGTCTGTCGATCTGCCATGGGGGAAACTGGATTGGCCTATAATTTGATGTTCACGAAAACAAGCTGATAATAACACAGAAATTTGTGATACACAAATGTGTGAATAACTATTTTGGATAACACTGGTACTTTCTAAAATATCTAAATTAAGTTGAAGGGACTATACTTTAAAAGTCATCCTAATTTGCATTTGCAAGTAAAGCACCAAATCTGTCCCGTCCCAATTCTGTTCTCCTTATTACTGTTGTATTCCCATCACATAAAAAATGAAAATGAACACTCATCTGCCACAGCAAATAACTTTACTCCTTAAAGTTGTTAACATATGAGCAAAATACCACACATAAAGAAAGCTACCTGTTTTAAAGGCGATAAAACTAAAAAATGGAAGGGTATGGTTTCAGATGACTGTACCATAACATTAAAATGTGGGGACATGGCTGGGGTGGGGGTGGGGGTGGTGGTGGCAGGGAAATGGAGACAACTGTATTTGAACAACAATAAAAAAATAAAAAATATATAAAAAATAAAGTCCCTTTCTTAAAACGAATAAAATGGTAAAACTATTGCATACCTGAAACTTACATGTTATCAACTGATATTACCCCAATAAATTTAAGTAAATAAAAAACTACTGTTATGGCCCTGGCCAGGCGCCTCAGTTAGTTAAAGCATCATCCCATGCAGAAAAAGGCTGCAGGTTCAATCCCTGGTCAGGGAACATACCTAGATTGCTGGTTCAATACCTATTGGGGGTGCATACAGGAAGCACGTGAACGATGTTGCTCTCTCACATTGATGTTTATCTCTCTCTTTCTAAAATCAATAAAAAATGTACTCTCATGAGGATTTAACAAGGAAAAACTACTGTCACAGAAGTGGGAAAGACTAGTTAATATCTGGGGACATCTCTTTTTCATACTTGACTGAGAAGATGAGGTATGAGAGGCTCCTTTTGTTTTCTTCAAGTTTGAATGGGGCTGACTGTAGAAAACCTAGTCTTGTAAAGGGTTACTCAGCCACTGGAACAAAAAAGGAGGATAAAGCAGAGTTCCTAAATTTGTAAAGCAACATTAAGCCGTGGGTTCTTAATAAAATGTTATTAAAATTCTTTAATAGATAATTCAAGAAAAAGAGAACTTGCATTTCAAGCTATGTGTTTGTTGCTATGCTGGGGCTATTGAAAAACTTTCCCCATCACGACAGCTAATAGTTAATTTGCATGCGTTGGATGAAATCTGTATTGGTCAGAAGTGGCTAAATTTGGGGTGTATATTATACAACTCATGTTAGTAAATGGTGAGTTTTATATCCTGGTCATACACACTGCTGTTAAATCCTTATGTTCTCGTCAAATAACATGTAGTTCATACTAAAAGTCTCATGTACTGCTGAAAGACAAATTTTAAAGTCAAGTATTTGCTGTTTTTCTTTCTTACCCTGAAATCTCTCTCTGATCTCTAGAACACTTCCTTAAATAAATATTTAAGATAAAAAAGAACATGGTTAAATGCCAACATTTAACTTGCAATTATCCTTTCCAAATCTATTCCTCTTCTATTGTATTTCCTCATCTCAGTAAATGACACTACCTAGATGGTCAAGCCAAAAGTCTGGGGATCATCCTTCATCCTTTCTGTCCTCTCCCTTCCCGGGATAAATGAATAAGATATAGACACTTTTTATCTATACCAGTACCATCAGTCAAGTCATCATAACCTTCTGCTTGGGACCCCACAATAGCTTCTAAGTGGTTAGCTACTTACATTCTTACTATTCTAATATCCACTGTTTCTCTGTAAATTAGATGTTATCACTCTCCAGCTTGAGAACTCCAATGGTGCCCCACTGTACTTAGTAGACAAAATAGAAATTCCCACTCCAGATCCAATGCCCTTGAGCAATCTGGCCCTAGACTTTATCTTCTCCTTGCTCTACTTTTTGCTCCTTTCTGTTTCCTCAGTGTGTGTAGAATGAATCTGTGGATCTTGTAGGTGGAAATAAATTCAGTAGCCTTTTCTGAAGGTAAAGGAAGTATACTTAGCACAATTCAGGGCCACACACTACGTCTATTAGTTCTTTTTACAAGTGCCCTTAATGCCTCTAAGTCTAGGGGTAAAACATATTACAGATATTTTTATTCCCATGAAATGAATATTGACATGGGAAAAATTCAAAGCACAATTTCATTCTTTATTTGTTGTATTTAATTATGCATACTGAGTAATGGAAGATTATAAACATAATGTCTTGTGCATTTCTAAATATGAAAAAAATGTTAAAGAGAGACTTTCTCAAGGACTGTAGCGAGTCTCTTGTTTGTTTATAAAAATGCAATGGTGATTGTACACTTTACAATGCTGAGAAGTTCCATATTTATTTACAATTACACTATATAAAAATAATCGCACTAAATTTTTCATACTTGGGGGTTTTATAAAAGTGCTTTACAAAAGGAATGTGATTTTCTTTTGGCTCTTCACAGGAGCATCCCGAATGGCCACTGTTTCGGGACTTTCATTGTGATGAACAAAATGCTGACACTGATTATACACTTGAAAATGATGAACTGTTTTCCTCATTGTTATGGGAAACATTACAAATCCTTAAAACAAGATATTTTTCAGAGTTTATCCAACCAGACACTGGCAATTTCAAATGCTCCAGAATCTTGAAGAAGCCAAATGAGTTTATGAAAATAAATAAAGACTGTCATTATTACTGTTATATCAGTTGTTACTGGGTAATAATTGTCAACAATAATTTTATTATTAGTTTTACAATCAACTAAAAAAGTATAGAATACAAAGAATCATAATATGGAAATGGAAAACCCAGCATTTATTTATTATATGAAGTAAAGAATAAATATAAAGAGGTAATTTTGGATGATAAAGTGACCTAAAGTAGAATTACAATGTTACCTGAGAATTTGTCCTAAATGGCAAATAATTAGAGCTGAGAACTTATCTCCGTAACAACTTTGTGTATAATTGAATCCATTTCCAATATTTAATTAATAAAAAGTAGATTTATAACTGTAATCAGATATGGAAAATACCAGAGTTTATGTTATTAAAAATAAGCAAAATTCCATTGTGTAAATGTACCATAGCTTTTTTATCCATTCATCTACTGATGGGTACTTGGGCTGTTTCCAGATATGATCTCACCTATATGGGAAATATAATGAAGAAAATAAACCGATGAATAAAATAGAAACAGGGGCATGGATACATGGAACAAACTGGCAGCTATCAGAGGGGAGATGGGATTGAATGAAAGAAGGTGAAAGGATTAGCCAAAGAACATACATGTATGACCCATAGACACAAACAACAGTGTGGTGATGGCCTGAGGGAAGGGGGAGCTGATAGCTGGGTAGAGATGAGGAAAAGGGGTGGAATGGAGACATTTGTAATAGTATAAACCATAAAAAAAGTAAAGCAGAATTTTATTTACAGAAAAAAATTTTGAACATGTAGGGGCTGTTTCTTTCCAGAATTTTTAAGTCACTTCATAATTTTTCAACAAGCTCATACTGAATAAGACACTCAAAGCTCAGGAAAAATACCATTTAAATGTACTGACTTTAAATTTTTAGGCTGGCTGGCTGATAGGTGAAATAAATGTTTAAACTTAAGCATTAAATGAGAAGGAAAAAAACTAACTTAGAAAAGAATAAAGGTAGGAGATAGTATGAAGAAAAATAGAAATGTTATAGATTTAATAAAACATTTATTTCAACGGAAAGAACAGTTAAGTACACAGGCGCAATAGTACACTGGCTCAGGACATAGTAACTTTAAGGAAGAGCTGAGTAAGTCTCGCTCAACATCAGTTTGTTTTACTGTTCCTCTCCTTCCACAGGTGGGTCTAAGTTATGTTGATAATTACCTCCAAATCTTAAAGTCATATTTTATTATGTTATGATTCATTACTGGTTTTCTAAATAACAGCAAACATACAAATGAAAAATCAAACAGTTCTAGGTCTCTTCCTGGATGCGGCTTGCGCATGACAACATTCAATATTTTTAGAATGATAGGATTACGTACAATATATATGAAAGGGTTAATCATGTTGGGCCAGTAGTTTCAGAAAAAGTAGCCACAGAAATGTATGCTCCACTGATATTCTTAAGATAATGAGGAAAAGAAGAAAAAACAAGGATGATGGATAAGGAATACTTTGAAAAATAACTACAAAATTTAGTCCAGATCTAAACTGTGCTTAAATTTGAAGAAAACAGAATTTAAAGCTCCTTGTTTATACTTATACTATGATTTGCAAGTATTGGTTGGGCATTAGCTATTATTAATCTTTAAATAATTTAGAAAACTATAGAAAATCACCATCTGACTTGACTCTTTAGTCACATTACCAGAAACTTAGTGTTTGACTAAAGTAGTTATCCTCAGTCTCTCTCATTTCTACTTGGTCTGTTTGTCCTTTCAGCCACTGCAGAAACCAGCCAAGCCAAACCAACATTCATTCTCTTCACTAATACCAATACACACGAAACACAGTTATCTCTAGAAACAGTAAGGCAACCCTTTTCTGGTATCACTTGATAAAGGAAAGATTTTGAAAATTAAAGAAATAGCTTTCATTTTTTTCTAGTTTCATCAAGTTTTCCTACTTTACACTCTGGATTTTATATAGAGGCAGTAGAACTGACATTTCAAGTGTGAGGGGATTTTCAATCAAAAAAGTAAAAATAGAATGTTTGTAAGCAGCACTGCTCTCTGACACTGATGGTTTTGTTTTAGGATTACAGAACATAAAACCATTTCCTCAAGACATTATGTGTTCAGCATAAAATATTTAAAATGTTTCATTTCCAAGAGATCTGGTGGGAGTTCATGACAGATGTGTTCTCTCTCTCTCTCCCCCTCCCTCTCTCTCTCTCTTTCTTTTTAAGAAGCCTTATTTTATCTAATTAGCACTGGTGATTTACCCTTGGCAGTTTGAACTTATTGAAAGGAAAGAAAAGTAGACCAGCTTCTTTGGAGAGAAGAACAAACTGAGATAAAATGGAAGAACAGCACATTTTAAAAAGGCATTTTGCAGCAATGCCCACACCCAGTCCATAGACAGCCCGCTCATTTGTGCGTCACCATATGATCGGTCCAGTTGCCCTCAGTCGCAGACAGAGAAAGCCCCAGTAGAAAGCATTCGCCAGGTGTTAGTTTAGTTTTGTCATTATTTCCTATTTATAGACTCTGTCTAGTAAAAGAAGACAAATTACTGTAAGTGGGGGTAAATGTGATTAAATGAGTCCTCTGAAGATAAGAGGTACATGGACAAGGGTCATTAACACAAGTGACCTCTCTTTGCCCAGACCATGTTTGTATTTTGTGGATTTGAAAAAAACAACAAAGCAAGAATAGTTTCTATTACATATACTCAAAGAGAAATCTGTTCCTTTTACCCTAATAAACATTTCCATGCTTTTGCAGTATTTTAATAACAGAGTGATAGTGCCAAAATACTCTCAGAATACACTAAGAACAATATTGAAGAAATTATTCATCTTAAGGAGTCTAATTGGAAATACTGAAGAAACATAATTATAATCAGACTAGATATGAGGCCTCGAATATAAATTAGTGTATACCAAGACCATCTGAATCAAACGAAAAGTTGAAATTTGTAAAGTTTCAATTAAAATCTCTACACTCCTTCTTTCACCTGATTGTAGCCCCATATGGCAAGGTCAGCCCTTTCCGTGAACAAACAGCTCAGTCGCCTCCAGTGTAGCTGTTATCTTTCTCAACAAGGGGAGACATGTGGCACAGCCTAAAGCTGGGGCATGAACCCTGGCTAAGCTTAAGACATTTATCTGACAGCATCAGCTGACACTCCACAAACACATTTGCTCTCCATGACCTCAGAGCATTCGTGATTAATCAAAAATGTATCTTGGATCTTGAGAACAAGCTACAACCAGGCACACACAAAAAAGAATATGCTCTCGATCTCTCTTATCGACTCAAGAGGTATATTGAATTTAGAAATAGCAAATAGAATAAAATGATCAATATGTTCTCACTTGTCCATGGAAGAGCAAACTTTATCCCTCAAGCAAAAGACATTGATCATGTAAATGTTTCAGAACTGCTTTCAAACTAAAGAATGCAAAATGTACCTGGCTTGTTGGGGGTGGGGAAGGAGGCCCACCAAAGGGGAGCTTTTACTTTAACTTAAAACAAAACAAAAACAAAAAAACAACTACAGCTTGAAAACATAAAGTGTATGTTGGTAGTATGCTCTACTTTAAAAAACCTGTGTGTTCCACTTAAAACCTTTCTTTTGTAACATGTTGCCAAATGTTCTTAATAAAACATTATAAGAGACTTTAAAACTTAATGAAGGAACATTATTTGTGCAGAGAAAACTCGTTGCCTCATTTTAAATGAGACACAGTTATAACATATCCCCTATGCACTGTTCACAATTTATAATTTATAATTTATGTCTTGGTTCAAACTCAGTATTTTCTGTAGTCATCTGCTAAGTGATATGATTGGCATGTGAATTCTATAATATTCTGCTTCTCAACACAGTATAATTTAGTATACTTTTATTTTCATTTGTACTTTTCACTTTCTAATAATGATACCAAACTCTAATTAAAACAATGGAAAACAGAAGTCATATGCCCCACCCTTGATGATATGAAAATGATTATTATTAAAAAAAATCTCCACAATTGAACTTATTAAATCCCATTCCTGCCTGGTTACCCACTGGTTAGGTTACAGTTGTTCACGGTCCTATGACAGATCATTCCACTAAAGAAAAACTACGTGTCCTGGTCCCTGTTGGCACGGCAAACAAACTTTCATAGCATGTGCTCACTCTATAAAATGGTGGTACTAATTAGAAGATATAAACTCATGCTGAGACATGATATGAATCGGCTTTATGTATCTACTAAGCTCACAGCAGTACTAGATTTATACTGTTGTTGCTTTAAACACTAAACAGAAAATTCAACTTCTAAATCTGTATGATAAGAAAGCAAAAGTGATTGAGTTGAAGAAACAAAACCTCAGCCCTTCATTTCTGGTTTTACTTCAAAAATGTTTCCTGTGCATTTAGAGGTTGCCTAGCACTTCTCCCCCATATGTTTACCTAACTTAAATTCTTCAAACATGAATTGCAAGTACCAGATAGCACAGCTGTATGTTTTGACATCCATGGTGAAAATGAGCAGAAAATCTAACTGTTCCATATCAAGAAGTATTTTTACTAGTGCTAATGTGCCTTAAATACCTTGTTCCACAGATGAGTGGCCTGGCACCTGCTGCATGAGAAATAGCCAATTACTGTTCAGTGTCTCTAATTTTCTGATTCAATTAGCATGCTTCAGAGCTTTCCAGTTTAATTGCAAACTACTTCACAGTTAGCTCTCTGATTAATCATTGCCCATCTGCAAGCCATCGGAAAACTTAGTGGAACAAATTTGTGTACTTTGGAATGCTGGGAGCTTAGCAAATCAAACTTGTTTTGGTATATAAAGCTTTAATTTTGTTTGCCCTTTTCAGCTGCACTTGTAAGAAGCTCTGTACTGATTAAACAGGAAGTCCGGACAATAATATGCTACATTATGCATATAATTACTGTAAATACAACCGAGATTGTAGAAACATCATTTAAGGTTAGGCACTAACATGAATGGAGAAGGAGGTCAAGAAAACACATTTGGAATCAATTTCTTTCCATTATGACCAAATCTAAGTATCAGGGGCAAAAAAGCTGTGTGACACACAGTGATGTCATTACGGCACCTGTTCCCCTGAAGGCATTTTAAATTCTGGCTTTTCATGTACTCATAAAATCGTTCTTGTTATTTAATTAGTAGAGTACTAAGTTTTATAAGCTTTGTTTACAAAACATACATTAGGGATTTTAAAGCAAACTGGCACCACATTGTTTATGCTTCATTTTCCAAGCTTTTCTGCTGGTCCACTGAACGTATGAATGACAATGTCAGAAAACAAAACTGTTTTAATTGAGCTTTGGCTGGAGTTTAGATTATAACTTAACCCATAATCACGATTTCTTTATTTTTGAACAATAAAACATGAATTGCATATTTTGCTCATTCCTATGAACAAATACCACACAGGAGATTCTGCATTGTATCAAGAAGGAAGCTTTTATAAAATAAAGTCTATAGTCCTTTCCAACTCTCAGTTTCCCTGGTTCACTTTTGAAAATATTTGGAATTATTCTGATATAATTTTTAAAAACTTCTAAATACATCTACTGTATGAGAGGTTTTATTTCCAAGACTAAGTCGTAAGCTTGGGAAAGGCAGGGACTGTGTGTATCTAGCTTACCAGTACCTCACACAGGGCCTGCACATTCTTGGTGCTCAATTAATATTTTGGATGAAGGAAATGGAAGCAGTATGGGTCCTGAGTTTTCAGTGTCATGTCACGGTGCCAGGCTGGACACTGTGTGCTCCTTCTGTACCCTCAACAGGATGCAGTCATGTTATCTCATAAAGATGTTGACAAGTATCATTGTATTATAATTATCTGGCTGAAAGAATAATACAGAGAGAAGTGTCCTTTGCCAATTATGATGTCCTATAATGATTTGTTATTAAGAATAAACAATGAAAATGCAGAATTTCCCTATCTTTTATGAAGATCCTTAAGTTATGGAAATGTCTAAAAGCTGAAAGTTAAAACCCAACTGATAGCTCTAAAAATAACATTAAAATTGGAAAATGGTTTTTGGAAATTGCATGATGAAAAAAAGATCACTTAAAACTTTTTACGGATAGTCACAGATATTCAGTGTGGAGCCACTCTCTGACTCCCTTAACAGTAGACACATATGAGACAAAAGTTCCAGGAGCTCTCTAATAGTTTCTATTCTGTCTCTGTTAAGGGCTGTAAAACTCAAGTGGGCTGACTTCAAGCTTCTCTAAATTTCACAGGCAGCCAGTGTAAGAAATGCTGAGAAGGCGTAATCTGATCACAGCAGCTCAGGCAAGTGAGCAGGCATGCTGCCACATTCTGCGGCCCAGAGCAGGGAAGCTCGGCTGGAATCCCCACTAAGATCAAATTACAAAATAAGCTTTGTGGCCAGACAGCATGAGAGGCTATTGTGGGGTCATGACATAAATCAGGGATGAGCCTGGGCAAAACGAGGCAGTCAAAAATCACATTTTCTCTACCACACTTACAGCATGGTTCTCTATGGAAAATAAACTGTTAATGATGTTCAGATTTTTAACTCAGAGAGGGCAAATGGCTCTCCCCACACAAGGACCCACCAATTGAGCCTTATGTTTAGAGATAAGCAATTAAAGCCCACACATCAAAGAAAAACAATGAGCTGTTCAAAATGGAATTTAGCCAACGAGAGACCAAACTGGGCCCTGGTCCCTGTCCTGGGGCTCTCAGTCCTACCTCCACTTCTTACCCACTGTGTAGCCGAATGTCTATGTGTATCGGACAGGAATGATGGAACAACTGAGGGGATAATGAGTGAAAATGAATGCAAAGCACACTGAAAATGCTTAAAGGACCCAAATATGATTTGAGAGGGTAGCACATCTTGGGCCAAGAGAGCCATTTCCACAAATAATCCCATTATGCAAAAAGAGCAGGATATTCTTTGGGAAGCTGGCTGATACAGATGGCTCTAATATGGCACCAAATCCCACACAATGATATTTTATAGAGAAGTCTTAACTTTTGTATATGGTTCTCAAAGCTGAGCATGCTAAAATAGAAATTACATTTTAGTTCCTGAGAAGTTACAACATGATTGTCTGTGTTGTATTAAATATGAAAGACAACAAAATTATAGAATACAGTTTGCCTTTCAACAAGAAAAATATAAAGATCAGGATGGAGATTTCAGAGGACAACATAGCACAACTCCTAGAGAACCACTGTTTGGCAAACTTTTGCTGAGGCTGAGGCATCAGTACTACAGGAGGCTGGAAGAACCATTTCAAAGACAAGAAACAAGCAAAAACCTAAAGGCAGTGTAACCAAGGCTGTTTGGTAAACAACAGTAGCAGGCATACCAACAAATCAACGGCAAACCACTTTATAAGTACTTCCAACAGGGGCTTCAAAGAAACACTTTCAGACTATACAGTGTGAACTCTGGGCCGTGTGTTGGTTTTTCACTTTACCCATGACGCACAGACAAATTATCATTAGTAATATCTTTCTTGGACATAAAAGCTATATACTTATTTGCACACCAGAAATTCAAAGAGTGTTTTTAACTTTTAAAAGGTAAAATATAAGTGGTTATAAAGTTCCCAAGGATGTTTAAAAAATGAAAATAAAGGCAAAAACTAGTTGCTTTGAGGCAGGGAATCTTACAAGAGATATGAAATCTAACATCTACTGTACTTTAAGCCTGTATCTTATTGATAATTTAAAATTATAATTAGTGTTCTTGGGACCGAATGCTACACAGAAAACTAAATATGCACATATGTATGAGATGTGAGATGCTGCTGCAGGAGAGAAATACCCTATTTTTATAGCAAAAAAAAAATCCTACTGAAGTCTATCCTTTCATTTATATATCTCATGTAAATTACACACAATTTTAAATCTTCAACATGTTGAAAATGGCCAGGTCTCATGGCATTTCTCCTTTATTATCTCCCATTTTCACTTGGCACTGGCAATGCAGGCTTTTTAGAGATACTTAGGAATTAAAAATTATATAGTTTGAATTAAACCAAGAAATGACCGCTATAAAACTGAATTTTTATTTTTATAATTTGGTAAAAAATATAATTTTCTTCTCTAAAGGCATTTCTTATGCAGTAACACCATAAAAATAGCTTAAGTTTAAAATAGTGGATTTCCCATATGGTTAGTCCACAGCAAGATAAAGTTGTAAATGAGGGGACTAAGTGAAGAAAACATAAAAAAGCCTTAAGGTCACACACAAAAAATGTGATATTGTGTGATTTACATACACAACTTGATTCTCCAAAATTCAAAGAGAAAGCTTAATATGTCATAATTTAAACTGTATTTCACATCAAGTACTCCTGATTACGTATTTAACTTTAAGATGAATAACTCAATTTAGAGCATAATGTGGGAGAGGAGTTAGTATGAATCTAACCTTTTGCATTTCTTGACTTTTTTGGGCTTTTGGTAATGTTGTATTTATAGAGTTTCTACACTTTCAAATTTAAGTCTTGAAATGTCAGAAAAATCTCAAAGCTGAGATCTCACAGAAGGTGATTTTTAACAGTCCTTAAAAGTAAAGACTTTATGATCTTCTGACAACTGGAGCTTTCACATTTTAAGATTTAAGATTTTCAGTCCTAATATTACATAAGCATATACACTGGTACACTTTTAAAGATTCCATTATTTTTGATAAGGCTGGAAAGAAGAGGATAGAATAGAAAAAGTCATGAAATTCAGGAATATTGTATAATTACAAATACAAAAAAGTAAATAACTAAAAAGTCCTCTGTATTTAACGTGGTCCCTTGAAAGAATATATTTTCAATGTAAAAGAAATAACATTCAGTTAATTTATTATTATTTATTGTAATAAAAATGGAGATGGCCCAGTATTTTGGAGCTGAAACATAGATGAGGAAATAGATGTCTGGAAAGGTTAAGTGATTTGACTACAATCATTCAGCTAGTTTTAGAGCTATATCTAGAATATACCAGGTCTTTTGTCTCCAAGTTCCTCCCATAGCTAAAATTTTATACATAATTCTTGGAATTAATTTATTTTCAATGTATCCTACTATGATTTGTGTGACCATAGGCAAGACACCAATCCTCTATTTTTCTCATCAGTCTCAATCAACAAATATTTTTCCACCACCTACTATGAGCCAGGTGTAGAGATCAGAAAGATAGTAAGACATGGGTTAATCTTATTCTTGGATATTTTACAGTTTAGCAAGGGGGAGAGTACTGGCAAACAAATAGAATAAAAGGTAATAATTTGACTAGAAAGGTGTCCAAATCAAAGGTGACATTCAGTTTCTAATGAACTGTACCAGGATTAAAGATAGGGTCTGGAGTAAATGATCTCTAAAGCCCTTTCTAAAAAACTTTACATTTCATTTTCTCACCTCTACTCATAACGTTTCTTAGGTGGACTTTTTAATAAATAGGTAATTGAGGACTTCTGGCCAGGATGGAAGCATAGACACACTTTGTCTCTTTGCACAACCATAAGAAGGTTCACAACTAACCTCAAAACAAAACATAACCAGAACTGCCAGAAAATCCAATTGTGTGGAAGTCTCACAACCAAGAACTTAAAGAAAAAATATTCATCCAGATGGGTATGAGGGGTGGAGAGGATGGGTGGCCAGAGAAACAGTTGGTCCCACATTCACATGTGGTGGATAATACCTGAGAGGAACACATGGATAGCGAACCATCCCAGCCCCAGGCCCTCGCAGACCAGGGTTCCAGCAACAGGTAAACAAAGCCTCATAACTTCTGTCTGTAAAATCCAGTGGGGGTTGGGGTAGAAGAAACTGCAGGTCTTTCAGGAGAGTCTGTTAAAAGGACCTGCACAGCACGAGAAGGTATGTAAACCCACCCACTCTGGGATTCAGCACCAGGGTAGCAGCTAGAGGGGTGCCAATCATATATGGGAGGTGGACAAATTGACTGGAAGTGGGGTGAAAGCCAAGCAAGTGGCATTGTTCCCTCTCTGACTCCTCCCCTACATGCAGTGCCACAAAGCAGCGAAGTGGGTTACCTTGCCCTGGTGAATACCTAAGGCTCTACCCCTTACAATGTAACAGGCATGCCAGATGAAGTCAAAACAACTCTACCTGGGTTTCTGGGCTTCTGGCCAAGATGGAGGCGTAAGTAGATATATTTTGCCTCCTTGCACAACCAAAAGAAGGACAACAAATTTAAAAACAAAAAACCACCATAACTGCCAGAAAATTGAACTGTATGGAAGTCCAACAACCAAGGAGTTAAAGAAGAAACATTCATCCACACCAGAAGGAGGGGCAGAGACAGGCAGCAAGGGTGGAAAGGACTCATGCAAGGCAGGGGGTGGAGGACTGGAGTGGGTGAGGCAGCAGCTAGCAGAGCAGGAGGTCCTACATTTGTGTGTGGATAAACCGTGAGAGACAATTGGGGAGTGAGACAGACCATACAACCCAGGGTTCAGTGTGGGAAATAAAGCTTCAAAACCTCTGTCTGAAAAAACCTGTGGGGGCTGCAGCAGTAGGAGAAACTCCAAGTCTCATAGGAGAGTTTTTTGGAGAAACCTACAGGGTCCTAAAATGTACACAAACCCACCCACCCACCTGGGAATCAGCACAAGAAGGACCTGATTTGCTTGTGGGTGGTGGAGGAAGTGACTGAAGGCCAGTTGAGGACCAAGCAAGTGGCACTGATTCCTCTTGGGCCCCTCCCCCACATACAGAGCCACAACACAGCCATGTGGGTTGCCCCACCTTGTAGAATACCTAAGGCTCTGCCCCTTACTATGTAACAGGCTCACTGAGACAAAGAAATATGGCCCAAATGAAAGGACAGATCAAAGCCCCTGAAAAAATACAACTAAATGATGAAGAGATAGCCAACCTATCAGATGCAGAGTTCAAAACACTGGTAATCAAGATGCTCACAGAAATGGCTGAGTATGGTCACAAAATAGAGGACAAAGTGAAGGCTATGCAAAGTAAAATAAAGGAAAATGTACAGGGAACCAACAGTGAAAGGAAGGAAACTGTGACTCAAATCAATGATTTAGAGAAGGAAGAAATAAACATTCAACCAGAACAGAGTGAAGAAACAAGAATTCAAAAAATGAGGAGAGGCTTAGGAACTTCCAGGACAACTTTAAATGTTCCAACATTTGAATCATAGGGGGGTGCCAGAGGAGAAGAGGAAGAGTAAGAAATTGACAACTTATTTGAAAACATAATGAAGGAGAACTTTTCTAATCTGGCAAAGGAAATAGACTTTCAGGAAGTCCAGGAATCTCAGAGAGTCCCAAAGAAGTTGGACCCATGGAAGCACACACCAAGGTACATCATAATTACATTACTAAAGATCAAAGATAAGGAGAGAATCTTAAAAGCAACAAGAGAAAACGAGACAGTTACTAACAGAGGAGTTCCCATAAGACTATCAACTGATTTCTCAAAACAAACTTTGCAAGCAAGAAGGGGCTGGAAAGAAGTATTTGAAGTCATGAAAGGCAAGGACTTCTACCCAAGATTACTCTATCCAGCAAAGCTATCATTTAGAATAAAAGGGCAGATAAAGTGTTTCCCAGATAAGGTAAAGTTAAAGGAGTTCATCATCACCAAACCCTTATTATATGAAATGTTAAAGGAACTTATCTAAGAAAAAGAATAAGATCAAAACTATGAACAGTAAACGACAACAAACTCACAACTATCAACAACTGAACCTAAAACAAAAACAAACTAAGCAAACAATTAGAACAGGAACAGAATTACAGAAATGGACATCACATGGAGGGTTATCAGCGGGGAGGGGAGGAGGGGGGGACAGGGTACAGGGAATAAGAAGCATAAATGGTAGGTACAAAATAGACAGGGGGAGGTTAAGAATAGTATGGGGAATGGAGAAGGCAAAGAACTTATATGTACAACCCATGGGCATGAACTAAGGTGGGGGAATGCTGGTGGGAGGGTGGGTAAAGGGCAGAGGGGAATAAAGGGGGAAAAAAGGGACAACTGTAATGGCATAATGGCATATTTAATAAAATATATTAAAAGGAACAAACAAAAATAACTCTACCTAATAGAGGGAAACAAATAGAGGCTGCCAAATTGAGGAGATAAGGAAATAGGGCCCAAATGAAAGTACATATCAAACTCCAGAGAAAGAACTAAGCGAAATGGAGATAGCCAATCTATCAAATGTGGAGTTCAAAACACTGGTGATAAGGATGCTTAGAGATATCACTGAGTATGGCAAATGCATAAGGGAAGAAATGAAGACTACACTAAGTGAAATAAAGAAAAACCCACAGGTAACCAACAGTGAGGGGAAAAAAGCCAGAGTTCAAATCAACAAGCTGGAACATAAAGCAGAAATAAACAGTAAACCAGAACAGAAAGAAGAAACAAGAATTTAAAAAAATGAGGAGAGAATAAGAGGACTCTGGGACCTCGCTAAACATGCCAACATCCAAATCATAGGGATGCCCGAAGGAGAAGAGGAAGAGCAAGAAATTGAAAACTTACTTGAAAAAATAAGGAAAGAAAACTTCCTTAATTGGTGAAGGAAATAGACATATAAGTTCTGGAAGCACAGAGAATCCCAAACAAGTTGGACCCAAAGAGGACCACACCAAGACATAACATAATTAAAATGCCAAAGGTTGAACATAAAGAGAAAATCTTAAAACAAACAAGAGAAAAACATAGTTACCTAAAAAGGAGATCCCTTAAGACTATCAGATGTTTTCTCAAAAGAAACTTTGTAGGCAAGAAGTATTCAGTGATGAAGCCCTGGCTGGCATAGCCCAGTGGATTAAGCATGGGCCTGCGAATCAGAGGGTTGCTAGTTCAATTCCCAGTCTAGGGCACATGCCTAGGTTGCAGGCCAGGTCCCCAGTGTGGGGCATGTGAGAGGGAACCACACATTGATGTTTCTATCCCTCTCTTTCTCCTTCCCTTCCCGTCTCTCTAAAAATAAATGAATTTTTTTTAAAAAAGAAGTATTCAGTGATGAAAACCAATGACCTACACCCAAAATTACTCTATCCACCAAAGCTATCAATTAGAATGGAAGGGCAGATAAAGTGCTTCCTAGATAAGGTAAAGTTAAAGGAGTTCATCATCACCAAGCAATTATTATATGAAATTCTAAAGGGACTTATTTAAGAAAAAGAATAAGATCAAAACTATGAACAGTAAAATGACAAAAAACTCACAACTATCAACAACTTAACCTAAACAACAAATTAAGCAAACTAGAACAGGAAATGAGTTACAGAAATGGAGATCACACATTGCAGGTGTGTCCAACCTTTTGGTGTCTCTGGACCACACTGGAAGAAGAGTTGTCTTGCGCCACACATTAAATACACAAACACTAATGAAAATTGATTATGGAAGAAAAAGGTTTTAAGTAAATTTACGGTTTTGTGCTGGGCCATATTCATAGCCATTCTGGGCAGCACACCCCTGAGAGTTATCAGTGGGGAGGGGAAAGGAGGAGAATGGGGGAAAAGGTATAGGGATTAAGAAGTATAATTTGTAGGTACATCGCAGACTGGGAAATGGTAAGAATAGTGTAGGAATAGAGAAGTCAAAGAACTTCTATGTGCCACTCACAGACATGAACTAAGAGAGGGGGACTGCTGGAGAGAAAGGGGGTACCAAGTGGAAGGGGACAAAGGGAAAAAATTAGGAGAACTACAATAGCATAATCAATAAAATATACCTAAAAAATAAGTAAGTAGGTAATCAAGAAGACCAAAATTTCTAATTTTCCTAAGTAATTTCAGTGGAGCACAGTGATATGTTTATGAATAGATGCAAACAACAAAGCTTTTTACGTGCAAATAAGTTTGTGAAATTATAGGTTTATTGTGTTAATGTGCACTGTAACTCTCACAGGAAAATTTAATATGCAATGCTTCCTTTTGTCATTAATTTAAAAATCCCTAAAAACGAGCTTTTATTATTATATACCTCAGAATTAGTTTTCCAAGGAGCACATTTTGAGTAAAACTTGCTCCAGGTGCCTGTATTATTCCCTCAAAGACCATGTAGGTCTTTGCCAATGGATCCTACACACACACTGGCTAGTAAATCCTTCTAAAATGTTGCTTTCATCATATTTCTCTTTTCAGAAACTTTCAGTGACTCTCTGTGGCTTCTAAATTAAAGTTCAAACTCTCCAGATCCTCTAGATGCTGCTTGTTCATTCCTCTTTACCTTTACCTGCCACAATATCCTTAAACAAATTCCAGTCAAAGTGCTACTGAACTTACCAAGCTCTTTCTGTCTTAGATCCTCCTGCTTTTCTTTCCCTAGAATGCCTTCCAGTCTCCACAAAATTACCAATGACTTCTCTGATCAAGTCCAGTTTGGGCTCTCTTGTCTCAATAAATAAATATAGTATACAACCTCTGAGTTCGTTACCTGAACCACTTTTTATAAAATTGTTACAATCTTCTCTTCATGTTGGTATTTTATGCCTCTTTTAAGTGCACTGTGTAAGCTCACTGAGGTCAGGCACAAGCCCTGTCAGAATTTAGCACATTTTCTTGTTGGCATACTTTGCTTTACTGCACTTGCAATTTTTACAAATTGAAGGCAAGACCCTCCACTAACAAAAAATTATGACTCACTTTATTGCAATACTTGTCTTTTTGCTGTGGTGTTCAACCAAACCTAAATTATCTTTGAGATATGCCTGTACCTGGTATCATTTTAAACGATGGTAATGGTGAGACTATTAGTGACAAAATAAAAACCAGAGGAAAGAGAAGAACCTAATGAGGAACCTATATATTCATCTGCAAACTAAATACATAGTGATTTACAGAACTATTAACCGATTTTTCCAAATGTCAAATGGTAACTGCTCAGGCAAGAGTTTCCAACTTTGCTGATATATCCTAAATGTATATTATTGAAATATTAAATAAGTATTGGAATACTACTATTTAATGTTTTCTTAAACACTTTGAAATAAAATCAGCTATTTACACATACAGGAGTAGTTCCAGTTTCAAAAGAGATTTCTACCCCAATGAAGAAATTGTAAATAAGGAGGGTGATCCAGTAACGGACACTTTAAAAGGTAATCTATTGTAATCAATACATTAAAATTGCAGACTACTTAGTAGTTTCTTAATTTTACAGTGTACCTTTCTTTGGGAATTTTCTTCATCATTGATTTGGTCTTGCCCATTGGAAAAAAATGAATGTTGTACAGTAATAGTTGCCATTGCATTTATAAATTATTCTAAAATTCAGATAAAATTTAACCTCAAATGACACAAGGCCTTAGTGACTTTCTACCTCATGAAATGTTCTCGTTTTTAGATATGACTTTCCCCCCTTTTAGCAACTGAGAGAAACAGCTCTTGAATTCAGGTTTTGATTAAGCAGAAAAGTTTCTTTTAAAAGTAAGATACATATTTTTAACCACAGGTGAAAGTCAACTCTTCTTAAAAAGTATAAAAATAACATTGCCCTTCCTGAATATCTGAATATGCAGTATTAATTTTTTAAACATTGTGTTATATTCGATAATTTTATAATTAATTGTGTTTTTACTGACATTAGTATGTGTACACTCTTTCCATTTTTAACTGTTATTAGAGGACTTGGAAGGCATGAGCTGTGACAGCAATAATACTGTTGGTCTCTTCAACACTATACCCAGCACATAACAGATACTCAGTAAACGTTTGTAAATAAATTTCTGCAATATATGCTCCATGAGAAAAAAGAATATATTTAACCATTTATTGGTTAAAAATCTGGCCCTTGGACTCAGATTTATAACGTCTGAATTCTGGTTGTACTCTTTCATAGCTGTGTGACCTCTCTAAACCTATTTCCTCACCTGTAAAATGGAACAGCAATAAAATCTGCCCCATACAGTTATGGTAACAATTAATCCACATAAGCCCTTGCCCATAGGGAGCCACTGTTATCATCAACATCATCACCTTCATTTGTCTCATTCCCCACTCATCCCCGATCCAAGAATGTGGCATATGTTCAATAAATAGTTGCTAAGTGAAGGAAAGAGAATCAACGAAGTGCAACTGGATCTGCATATACAAATAAGGCTGACTGTCTTCAGTACACTTGTAAGCAAGATTCAGAGAAATAGCAGTTAAAAACATGGACCAAGAAAAATAAAATACCTAGGAATAAATTTAACCAAGGAGGTAAAAGACTTGTACTCAGAAAACTACACAATATTGAAGATATTAAGAAAGACACAAATAAATGAAAGCATATACTGTGTTCATGGGTTGGAAGAATTAACAACATCAAAATGTCCATATTACCCAAAACAATCTATAGATTGAACACCATCCCTATCAAAATACCAATGACATATTTCACAGACATAGAACAAATATTTTAAAAAACTATATGGAACCACAAATGATGCCAAATAGCCTCAGCAATCTTGAGAAAGAAGAACAAAGTAGGAGGGATCACAATACCTGATATCAAACTGTACTACAAGGCAACTGTAATCAAACCAGTCTGGTACTGACATAAGAACAGACACATGGATCAGTGGAACAAAATAGAGAGTCCAGAAATAAACCCATGTCTCTATGGTCAGTTAATATGTGGCAAATGGGCAGGAGCATAACATGGAGTCAAAATAGTCTCTTCAATAAATGGTGCTGGGAGAGCTGGACAGGTACATGCCAAAAAAAAAAAAAAAAAGAAATCAGTCCAACAACTCACACCATATGCCAAAATAAACTCCAGATGGATAAAAGACATAAATGTAAGTCATGACACCATAAAAGTCCTGGAGGAAAAAACATAGGCAGGAGAATGTCAGATATTCTATGCAGCAAAATCTTCATAGATATATCCTAGGGCAAGGGATATAAAGGAAAGAATAAACAAATGAGACTGCAACAAATTAAAAAGCCTCTGCATGGCTAAAGGAAACATCAGCAAAATGAAAAAGGAACAAATAATATGGGAAAATATATTTACCAATGATACCATGGACGAGGGTTTGATCTCCAAAATATATAAAGAACACACATGACTCCACACCAAGAAGACAAACAATCAAATTAAAAAATGGGGGAAAGGACCTCAACAGACATTTCTCCAAGGAGGACATACTGAGGGCCCCGAGACACATGAAAGGATGCTCAGCATCACTAGCCATCAAAGAGGTGCCAATTAAAACCACAATGATTACCACTTCACAATGATGAGAATGGCCATCATAAACAAATCAATGAACAAGTGTTGGAGAGGATGTGGAGAAAAGGGAATCCAGGTGCACTTGGTGGGAATGTGGACTGGTGCACCCACTGTGGAAAACAGTATAGAATTTCCTCAGAAAAACCAAAGATGGAACTGCCTTTTGATCCAGTGATTCCACTGCCTGGATTGAACCCTAAGAATCCTGAAACACCAATTCAAAAGCACCTTTGCACCCCTAGTTCATAACAACACAATTTACAATAGCCAAGTGCTGGAAAGTAAATGAGTGTATCAAAAAACTGTGGTACATTTACACAGTGGAATACTATGCAGCAGAAAGAAAGAAGGAGCTCCTACCCTTTGAGACAGCATGGATGAAACTGGAGAGTATTATGCTGAGTGAAATAAGCCAGGTGGAAAAAGACAAATACCATACAGTCTAACATATAAGTAAAATCTAATGAGTAAAACAAACAAACAAAATAGAACCAGACATGGAAAAAATGAATAAACAACAGTGACCGGAAGGGAGGGGGTAAGGGAAAATAGGGGAATGAAGGGGAAGGGTCTAGTCAAGGAACATGTAAAAGAGACTAATGGATATGGACAACAGGGTGCAGACTTACTGAGGGTTGGGAGGGGCAGGGGACAGCAACAGGGGTAAAATTGAGACAGCTATAATTGAAGAATAATCAAAGAAACACATGACTTTAAAAATTGGTGTGACTGAATTATTCTTGTTTGAACCTGCTGTTTGGGGATCTAGTCATTAAGTCCTAGTCATTCTCTAGCTCTAAAAAATAGGTATTCTTTTTATTTTTGTTTTGAACTTTTGATAGTGCCCAGCATAGAGGTTTGTACCATTTATAATACAGGGAAGGAAGGAAGGAAGGAAGGAAGGAAGGAAGGAAGGAAGGGAGGGAGGGAGGAACCTTATTTAGTAACTAAGTAACATGAGATAAAATTTGAAAACAAGTGAATGTAGATTATAGAATTAGTAAATGTTAGAATTCTCATAATATTTAACTACATTATGTTAACAAATCCAGTTTGCAGCATTTATATTTCTTGCAACGTTGCTATACATTGAAGTGTCATAGAGAGAACCATTACTTCTACATTTGCTAACCTAAAACTGCAGTAAAAGTTGTGTAAATAGTAACTGAAGAGTTGTATTTCTGTGCTGTATTATGAGTAGACAACAAAAATCAGCCTCAGGTTGTATGACTTTGAAATATTTATTTTTGTCACTAACTTAGACCATTTTGGACATTAAAATCATGATATTTCTCATCAGAAATGTTCCCATATTAAATACATTTTCTGATAAATTTTGTAATTCATTTTGAGCTTCACTATAGAAAGGTGTTGTGAGAAGATAAAATAGCCTTGTTATATTTAAGGTTTATATTCGTTTTTCTTTTTAAAGACTTTATTTATTTATTATTATACAGACGTGAAGGGAGGGGGAAAGAGAGAGAGAGAAACATTAATGTGTGGTTGCCCCTCATGCATACCCTCCCAGGGACTTGCCCCACAACCCAGGCATGCCATGCACCTTGACTAGGAATAAACCAGAGATCCTTTGGTTCGCAGGCTGGTGCTCAATCCACTGAGCCACACCAGTTAGGGCATTTCTTTTTTAATCATAAAAATGAATGGGAACTTTAGCAGCAAAGAGTTTAGTTTTTCTTTATTAAGACAAGATGAATAGTGAATAATTATTTTAACTGAAGAAGGAAAGAAGATTCACATAAGTCCATTTAAACTTCTCCATTCACCTGTGTACATTCTTTGTACAAGTATTTTGTTTTTACTGTTATTTTTCCAGATTGAAAGCACAATTTAAAAAACTTTAGTTCATAACCCTTTAATCCTCTTTATAACACTGTCTCTCACAAATGTTACAAGACAAAAAAACTGCTGGCCCTACATGTGAAGTCCCTGATTCTCAAACTTATCATGCACACTGAAGACTAACCAGGGATACTTTTACAAGTGCAGATCCTGGGCCTCACCCAGGATTTACTTCTGACCTCTTAGGGAGTGGCTCAGGAGTCCAAATGTGTCAAGGTCAGAGGAAAGAAAACTAACCAGTATCCATGCTTCTATCCAAAATCTAAAAACTGCTTTCTAATTTCTTTTTTCATTCTTTTTCCTGGGTTGAATATAGGGCTTTAACTGCTTCTCAGATGTATTTCTAAACTTCTTGGGGATTCCAGAAACAAGCTCACACTGAAGCTGCCTGCTCATTTTTATGCAGGACCAGGGTTGCTGAAATTCCAAGCCTTAAAATTGAAAGGACTACTAAACAAACACCAATTTAAAACACAAATAATTTCCCTTTAGTATTATAATAATAGCTATAATAAATTGACTACTAATATGTGTTAGGCCCTGAACCAAGTGCTTTATATATATTATCAGTTGTTTTCACATACAAAATAAGTCAAAATGAGAAGCAAGAGGGTAAATGGTTCTCATTTAGAGTTTGCTACTAGTATCTTTTTTTAAAAGGTTTTCTTTATTTTTAGACAGAGGGGAAGGGAGGGAGAAAGAAAGGGAGAGAAGCATCGATGTGTGGTTGTTTCTCACATGCCCCCTACTGGGGACCTGGACTGCAACCCAAGCATGTGCCATGACTTGGAATCAAACCAGTGACCCTTTGGTTTGCAGGTCAGCACTCAATCCACTGAGCCACACCAGCCAGGGCTGATACTGCTTTCTAATGAGCTTTGACTTTTTATTTTTCAGCAACTGGGGATGGGTCTCCTGAGGATAAATGAAGGTTGCCAAAGGTGTGGGTGAGAGGAGTGAGATGGTCAAAGGATGTTTTTCTTCATCCATGTACAGCCGTAATCTTGGGGATTCCAAAATTCACATGAATGATCTGTCCAATATTCTAACCTCTCCATTCCTTGATCTTCGGTGTCAGTGGTCTCCTGCTTTACTCTACTTCAACTATCTATCCTTTTAAATCCTTGCCCGAAGATTTGTTTATTGATTTTAGGGAGAGAGGCGGGAGGAGGGGAGAGAGAGCAAAAGAGATGGGGAGAGAGACATCGATAAGAGAAACACTGATCAGCTGCCTCCTGCAGCACCCCAACTGGGGACTGAGTCCATAACCGAGGCATGTGCCCTGATGGGGAATGGAACACATGACCTTTCAGTGCATGTGAGGAGGCTCCAACCAACTGAGCCACACCAGCCAGGGCTTCAACTACCCATTCCTAACGTTTAACTCTGGTGATTGCAGCACTCTTCTGAAATAAATTTAGACATTCTCCCAATTTGACCTAAACCTCCTATCTTTGTAACCATGTTACTTAAATAACTCCCTTTTCCAACCTTTAAAAAAAAATCTTATAGAAATTCTAGTCCATTCACTTTCCTTTTCATTGCTAGCCATTTTCCCCCTACTTTCCTCCTTAACTGCTTAGAGTCTATGGTCCAACATTTCAATATGTTTTCCTAAACTGCTTCGTTCCATTGTCCATTAAGTGCACTTGACTGGAAAACCCCAACGTTCAGTGAACCCAGTTGGCTGGTTTCTCTGTGGCTAACAGATTATTGTGCCTATAAACAAATCATCAACCATAACTGGGTCTTCAGCACTGCTCAGCCATTGTACTATGTAATCCTATACAACCCTCCAGATGTTTAAAAAAATCATAAAGGTACTAAAAAAAAGAGAATCTATGTATAACTGTGGAGTGAGAATCACAAAAATATACCTGAAACTCAGAAAATATGATTGACATTTTTTGTTCCATAAAAATTAAAATATTCTGTATGGAAGAAAACATTCCATATGCAAAGCAAAAGATAAAAGGAAACTAGGCAAAAATATACCACATATAACAGGATTGTTAGCCACCATTTATAAAGGACACCCACAAATAAATAAGAAAATGAAAAGATTCAATTAAAAGAAGACCTGGTGATTTATAAGTCAGCTATAAATGGGCAATAATTATATAAAAATTTGTTCAGCCTATCTGCTTATCAAATAAACACAAATTTAATTGAGACTTTTTATAGATTAGCAATGATTAAAATGATCAATAATACTTTTACTTTCTGGTATCCTTTGGACCTTTAATAGCATTTGACACTGCTGACCAACTCCCTGGCTCAGAGCATTCTTCTTCCATTGGGATTTCTTTGCTCTGATTTGCTGCTTAGTTCTGTGGTGGTTCCTTCTTTGCAGCTCCTTAGGGACCTTGATGCATAGCCAGCAAATGCCGTGCTTCTCACTGAATATGTCTTCCTAAGGTTGACTTCACTAGTCCTCTCACTTGTAAATCTCTATCTCTTGAGCTTCTCTCAATATATTTAATAGCTTACTTTTTATTTCTACTTGGAAGTCTTGTAGACACTGCAAACTAAGCATGTCAAACCTGAACTCATCATTCCCCCATAAACATGCTTTTCTTCCCATGTTTATTTTCTGTTAATGATAGAATATCCAAACAACTGTCTAAACCAAGAACCTGGGTGCCAGTCTTAATGCTTTTCATTCTATCACCCATCAATTCAGGGACTGATGACTCTTCACACTAAAATATTTTCTCCATCTCCATTGCCTCACCACAGTCATTTCAGTCTAACTAGTCTTGCTTTAGTCTCATCATCCCATCATCCTGAAATACATCCCTCTTATCATGGCTAGAATGTTCACTGAAAAAATGCAAAATCTAATCATATATTTCCTTTCTTAGAACCCTTCTTTTCAAGTTGTTTTACAAGGTTGAGAAGGCTCTCCATGATATGGCTCTTGCTTCTCTCTCCAGACTCATTTCTTTTTACTACCCTGCCACCATGCTCTACTCTCCAGCAACACTGGACTTTCTTTGGTCCTAAAATGTATAATGTATTCTCTTGCCTTTGTCTGGAACCTGGAAAACCATTTTCTACACCCACACTGCCTATATGTAATTCTACTCTCATCAATTAAAAATGGCTTTTACATTTTCAGGCCTTAATTATTTGAAGCAGTAACACTGTTTATTTGTTTGTTTGCTTTAGAGTTGTGTTCTTCATACCTAGTAAAGAACCCTAGCACCTAGCATGGCACATGGCAGGTAAGCAGTGGCTGAACATAAGTGAAGGAGTATTGTGTCAAAACCCATGACACTACATGCATTGCTCTGGCATTACAAAGGGGGTGATGAACCATTCAAAGCCTTAGTGTCACATACCAGAATAGGCTAAACCAGTTCCCTTTATTGCTAAGACACAACATTCTCCTAGATGTCTGCTCACATGATTAAAAAATAAAGATATTTATCCAAGCAAGTCCTTAGGTTTACCCTCTGCTCTTTTTTTTTCTCTCAAGCCCAACAACAATGGGTCAGAAATGTGGGTATCTGTTAAGTACCCAAAATTCTTTATGTCCAAAAAAATCTTAAAAATCTTGCCCTAAGAAACTTGTTTTTTTCTCCTTGGGCCTGTACTGGCTGATGGCATCACCAAGCATCCACGTGCAAAAGAAGGAAGTGCTCATCTCTCTTTCTCAACCTTCCTAACTAAGCAGCAAGTAAG
The DNA here is from genome assembly GCF_004126475.2 of Phyllostomus discolor. Classification (NCBI taxonomy): domain Eukaryota; kingdom Metazoa; phylum Chordata; class Mammalia; order Chiroptera; family Phyllostomidae; genus Phyllostomus; species Phyllostomus discolor. The sequence goes on from NC_040905.2 coordinate 60,487,420, forward strand.
TCGTAGTCTCTGTTGCCTAGATATTTATTCCTTCTACTGTCACCTCCAAGATAACCACTGATTTAATTCTCATCACGTCCCCTTGTCACATACTCCCAAGTGGTCTCTTTTTGTTTATTCTCCTCTCTTCCAATCTATCCTCACACTACCACCAATCTGATCATGCCAGCGCCAAAATTAGAAAGTTCTAAGTTTCTAAGAAACTTCTAATAGGTTGTTCATATGAATTTTGGCAACCATGTGAATGAGCTACTTTGGATGTCCAGATCAATGACCTCTCAGATGACTAGCCCCAATCAGAATTTGATTATAACCATATAAGGGATTCCAGGCAAGAACCTCCCAGCTGGGCTCAGGTTCCCCACTATCCCTCGAAGGTAAAGTCCAAGACTCCTTAGCAGTACCCCATCTATCTTATGGACTTCATTTCCTAAAACTCCCCATTTTATGGGTTCTTGTGTCCAACCATACTAAATTTCTGCCATTCCCTGAACCTGTCTTACTATTCTATATCTTGTATCAGGGTATATGATCTTATTTTTCTGTGCACAATGCCCTATTTTTCTTTAGTCATTACTTCTGGAAACAGTTCAAATTTTACTTCCTGTGAAAATCCTCCCTAAACACTTAAGCTAAGCTAGTGACTACCAACTGTGCATTCATAGCACTTTGCATATTTTTCTAGTGAAACACTTATCACATTGCTTTGTAATGATTTATTTTCATGCTGTTGCAGAGACTGCTAACTGTTCATGAAAACCTTTGCTAAAACAATTGTCACCAAGCACATTGATGCCTGACACATTATGTTTCCCAGCATTCCCTGCAGTTAGGTATGGCCATTTGACTAAGTCCTTTCCAATGCTACCAGTGTACAATTGGTTGGTGCCACTTCTGGCCAGCACCTTAAAGAAGCGGGTATGATATCTCCATGTTATTATCTTTCCTTTCCTGTGATCCAGACTGCTAATGAAGCTGCAGCCAGCTGTGATCATACAGATGACAATACTGCCTATGTGATGACAGAGAGAAATGATGGAAGGGACCTCGTCCCTGAACCTGGCTGTGTGGGGTGGAGCCATCTGCTCATCTGGAATGCCCACCTTGGACCGTTATATGAGAGAGAAATAAACATCCATATCTTCTGTATATCTGGGATCTTTTTGTTAGAGCAGCTTAGCTTTATCTTAGCTAATCCAGGCTTTTTTTTTTCTTTCCCTTTTGGTTTGTTTGTACTCCAAGAGCAAAAGCTGGCTTATTTTCCTTGTGTGCCCTGTGACAAGCATATAGTACTTAAATTAATGCTAGCTGAATGAAAAATTTAGATCTACTAATAAAGGATCTGAGTACTATTAAAATTGAAACTAGGAAAAGAGATCTAGAATCTGAGATTGGGATAGAATGAAACACTGATAACTTCCCCAAAAAGAAAGGAATAAATGACAACCATCAACTCCACCAATAACATAAATATATCATTAATATCAATACCTACTGAACACTGGTCTTTTCTTGCCATAAGAATCCTGCTTTATTGTTTTTTTTTTTTTAAGTGGAATATGGAGTTGAAAAGTAAGTGCAACCCTGACCAGTGCTGCTCAGTTGGTTGGAGCATCATCCTGCAAAATGAAAGGTTGCCAGGTTGATTCTCAGTCAGAGCCCACGCTGAGGGTGCATGTTCCATCCCCAGTTGGGACGCATACGAGAGGCAACTGATCAGTGTTTCTCTTTCACATTGATGTTTCTCTCCCTCTTTTTCTTCTCCCTCCTTCTCCCTCTCTCTAAAAATAAATTTTAAAAGTAAGTGTGAACATATCAGAATGATATTGTGCAGTAAGGCACAGATTGTAAATGGCAGCACTTACTACTAAGTGGACATAGTTGGAATGCAGTCACTGTGGTGTCCCATGCGAAGGATTTGTCAAGAACTCATCTTGTATTTACCCAACATTCTCTACCAAAATGAGATCATTCCCATTTAACCATCTCTCAGTCTATGTCACCTCCTCCCTACAATACTCTGATATAACTGTTCTGCAAAACCAATAATTTGCTTCCAGAGGAAAGTATCCTAAAAGCTTAGTAATCTTAGAAAATGACAAGAGTGTTCAAATCCTGAAATAACTTAAAAAATATAAAGTTTGAATACAAGGAGCTGAATTTTAAGTCCCAATTTTTATGCCTTCTTCTCTATCAACCTCTCTAATGCCCAGTGTCTTCAAATTATTTTTGGTTGAACTGCAATATTTTGACCTGTAGGCCTCTCCCTGCATGAAATCTTTTGTGAATCTTCACTAAAACTGCCCTGTCCTGTGTCCTCTTCATTAAGTGATTTCACTAAATAACTAAGTGACCTATCTGAAGAAAAAACTTAAGATGACTCTCATGGCCAAGTCACATGGATTCTCTGACTTTAGGTCATTGGCTTCTATACCCTCTCTTCACTTGGACTCTCATCACCTGCATTTAGACTTCAGTACCTTTTGCAAGGACTTTAATAATTACCTTTGAACTTCAGGTGTCCTATTTTAGCCTTTTCTCCTCAATATATTTTACTCATAGCTACTAGGTCAATCTTTCTGAACTATAGCTTTGATAATTTTTTCACCTCTCAAAAATCTTTGATTTCTGGGTTTAAAAAAAACCCATCCTTTCCTCAGCCTGTCATTTAATGTCCTCTTAAAATTCCTTATTCTCCATTCACACTCATGATGCATGTACCAAATGTCCTTCTTGTTATTATCAATGCTTATGTAACATACTGCACACCTTCAAATTCTTCTTCATATTGACAATTGTAGCTAAAATAGCTGTCCTCTGTTTCATGAATCTTCAAATCTTACCCATTTTTAAAGGTTCAATGTAATGAACCTCCCCCTCCCCAATTACTGAATGTCTTGTTGGATCCTTATTCTTTTATCCTTGAATTATTACATTTATAACTGTTTATCTTGTCTCTACTAAGAGCTGAATGTGTTACACATCCAGCAAATGCTCAATAAACACTGTTGCATGGATGGGGATATTATTATTTCAACATGTTACTCATTCTAAACATTTATAGTGTACCACTTGTAGTAGATTAATATGCAGAATACAGTGGTGAGAGAAAGTGGAAAAATATGAAACAAAAATTATTTTGGTGGGAAAATACGAATAAAAATACTACAATGCCTGCCAGGCACACAGCTGTCCTTTCTTTGAGTCTTCCTGTCCTTTCTTACCTTTAAATCTTCTGTTTAAAACTTTCCTCCTTATTAACCCAAGGTACTTAGATCATTTTATGTACCATTATTTAAATAGCTAAATAATCCTATAAACAGCAAACTGAATGAAAATCTCACCTCACGTATGACACTGAGCCTTCGTATTCTTAAATACATTTCCTTGCATACAACTCCTTTCTAGTTCCTATATAATTGACTTGATCCATTTGTTTTTGTGATACTTTTATAATGAATTCAAGTGGTTAACCACCCAAGTAAAAGTTTAATCTTAATGAAAAAAGAATTAACAAAATTAACCCAGGGCATTAATTTATAACCCATGTTGTTTCGCACCACTTCAGCGCACCACATTTTCCCTGCTGGTACTGGCTGACTGTGGCATTTTACCCTGTAACATGTAAAATAATAAACTTTTTATTGAAATAAAACCCCTACTAAGCTGGTAGAATGGAACATTTTGATACTGATACTATTTTTAATTACTCTGAATTAAAAACTTGCAGAGATTCTGCATTCATGTTCTATGGAAAGTTCATGTTCACATATTTAAAGAAGCAGTTTGCTTCAGGGTTAAACCATTTAAAAAATGCCTCTACACTAGGATCCCATATTAAAGACACAATCTTAGATACATATTATTTTAAAAAACATGCAATAAATTACTGAGTGACCTTTGAGGGGCATTTTGGTAAAGATGATTTCTACAATGTGAAGGCTAAGGGAGGTGAAGTCTGTATGTTTAGCACAGTCAAAAACCATATATTGACTGATCTCAAGATGGAACGCAAGGTTTCTTGTTTCTAATTTTGTTGATTATCCTTGAATCATAATTTTGCTTTCACTTATTTCCAAATTGGCAGCCCCAAAGCAATGAATTTATTAATTCAGCAGACATTTTTAAAGTGCCTGCCTACTTTGTGCCAGGCACTGTCCCAGATGCTGGGAATATATCTGAGCAAGACTGACAAAGCTTACATTTCAGTGGCGGGTGGGGGAGGCCAAAAACAAATCACAAACGTAACAAATCCCTCAAATACATGGAGGGCTACACTGTCATAAACACCACAGAAAAACAGAAGAGAGAAGAGTCAGAGATGCAATTATAAATGTGATAGTTAGGATAGGAATCATTGAGAAGGGGACAGGTGAACCAAGAGCTGAAGGAAACGAGGCGGTGAGCCCTGTGGATGTTACAAAGCTAGAACACCTAGGCAGGGGCCAGTGCAAAGAAGTTGACATAAATCATTCATTGCATGCCAGTCTCTGTGGAACCCCAGCAATAACTAGTCAAAGCAAGTATCTATAAATAAATACTCTAATAGTTCTGATACTTCTTTTATTATATTCTATTTAACATTGATCCAATAATTATCTGTAGAGTGCAAACTATATGCTAGGCATTGAAGCAATAAAGACGAGAGTTTTCATCCTCATGAAGCTTACACTTTAGTGGAAGTAAACAGGTACTATACAGTAACACACACTACGGTAGGGGTGGTGGAGGGGGCCATGGGGATGGAGAGAGAAGTACCTCTCCCAGGTTACAGTAGATGGGATATTGGAGTGAAAACTAGGGAAGACTGCAGTGCTGTAGTTCTGCTCCCAATAGCATAGACATCAGAACAGATTATACTTAAAATGAAGTAATAAATGCTTCACATATGTTTTATCCTCACAACACCCTATGAGGTAAACCTTATGATTATTGTCAGGTTATAAATGAAGGAACAGAAGCACACAGAGGCCAGGCCACTTGCCCACACTCGCAGAGACAGAAAGTGGCAGAGAAAGGATATGAACCCAGGCAGTGTGATTCCAGAGTCTGTGCTCCTAACCACTGTCTTACACTCTTTGAGCTTCCATAACTGTTTGAAAATAAATAAAGACCTCTGGGTATTTTCCAGCTGCTTATAGGTAAGGCTTGTTGTGGACTGCCTGAATAGTTTGACTCTAGAATGAGTTTTTATCAGCATGACCTAGAATTCAGAAAGTCTGTTGTGTTTAAAAATTAAAATCAAATCATACTGTGGTATGAACTTCTGACACTGGTTTTCACTAGCCCATTAATATCACAAGTCTGCATATGGAGCAGCTCTTTGGAATCCTCTTCTCCCACCTTCTAACATTCTCAAATGGTGAACAACCTCTTTTAATTTGAGTGCTTTATATTGAGTGCAACAGATTTTGTCAAATGTCCAAGGCCCATAAATACATTTTAAAATCAGTCCTCTAGAGGCTCGGCCCTGCTCCCAGATACCACCTTCACAGAGAGAAGCAGGCTTGGCTTTTGCTTCAAGTCCGTAAAAACACCAGGGATGTTCTGGGCCAGATCACAAATTACATGACCCCTTCCAGGTTACCAGAGAATTGTCAGGTGGAAACCATTCTGGGTAGAAACTGCATGAGTGACTGAGGTGACAAATCTGGAGGAGTTCTGAGCAGAGGCACCTGTGGGCATGGCAGTGGGCTGTGGAGCCTTACAGAGCTAGTGTTTGCTCTGCTGGGTTCCTAAGAGCTGATGATTTCCCATTTGCATCATGCCCAGCTCCTTGACTAGTCAGACAACTGGAAATTCTAACTGGGGATTGCACAAATTCTCTGTTCAAGAAACAGCATTCGCTAACAATGATAAGTGACAAATTCTGGCTGGAGTTCTTAGACAAACAATCAGAAGAATCATTGTATATGAAAATGTAGAATTTGCAGGCTAGGGAATTAGAATCTGATCATTTGTAAGAGCATGGATACTTGTCTGTAATAATACCCACAGCAGAAAGCCACAAATGATTTAGCAAACACTGTGTGATTATTTACACAGCTTACACGTAAATATCTGTACTGTATAACTTGGTTACTTTCATGTGTATACTAACATTAGATAATGGTGAAGGGCCATGTCTCCTAAACCATTCTGAAGGCTCGATCCACCAAAACAAATGTCCTAATAGCCTTGCTGATGAGGGAGACAGAGAATGTTAGAGAAAGGTCACATGCAGGTATAAATTTCAAATGGAATAGGAAGAAATAAGACTTGATCAACTGAATTTGGGGGTCATGCTGGCTATAATGGTAAAAGATAAAAATAAGTTAGAAGAGAATGAAAGAAAACTGGCAAAAATGGTGATCAACGATCACCAACACTGAACTGAAATAGACCAACAATGCTACTATATGAGTGTTACCACCTTACACAATGAAAGGAATTGCGATCAATTTTCTATTTATAAAGAGAACTCATCTTATTATCAAAGGAAAATATTGATCAGGCTTGCAGAGATGATAACAAAATTCAACAGTTGCGATTACTAATTTTTACTTTTATCTTTTAACTTTATCCCATGTTCCTCTCAAAGCAAATGTTTCCATAATATATAGCAGTTTTTACAATTAAGTAAGTAAAAATGTACAGCAAAACATGTAACTGCTATATCTAAGCACTATTATACTGGTCTGAATTTATATTGAGACAGTAAAAAATGTTCTCTCTCTAAAACATGAGTTTGCCTCTGAGAGATAAAGAATTAATAAATTTATAATGGTAACCAAATAGAAACAGAGTAAACTTTCTAGATGAAAATATGGCTCTCCTAAAAAAAAAAAAGACTAAAAAACAAGAGAACTGTAATGTGCATTAGATTCATATTGTGGGGAATGTGTTTGTATCTAATCTAATGCTTGCATACATTACTGCAGTGCTTTGAGAATAAAGTAACAATGCAATTTTGCTCTGAATCAAAATAACAGAATCTGTCATTTGACATGCTGTAGTGTTTGCACTTTCATTATTGTTCATAGAATAATTGTATGCTTCTTTTTACTGTTATTTTGTAGCAGTTTATCTCTTTAAAAATGCTACTTGAACTATCTTCAGCAGGAATTTCAAAGTCAAAATCAATCATGTGTTTCAGTAGATGTTTTCAATACGCCCATACATATGCTTATGCATATTTGTTTTGATAAAAGCGATTCTTACATGCCTGGTATGTTATTTCACCACAATTTGCATTGTTATAATAGGTTATTGATTGATTTTCGGTTTAAGGGACTGAGGTAGTATCCAGTAATGACTGAGTGCTACCAAGTTTATTGCAAGTGCCCAAGGTTCACTCACCCCAAGCAATTTAGTCAATAACCAATTTTTATATTTCTATCTCCTTCAAAATTCTAAACCAATAATCCCTGTGTTTTTAAAAAATTATTTCAGTATCAGACTAACATTTCCCATGGAAATCAATATGGGTGCGATCCATTAGCCAAAAATCTGCAGTACTGCAATGCGAACATATTAAAAATATTGATCTTGCAAAGCTACTGATGTTTTGATTGACTTTAATGTTTGTAAGCAGCAATAACAGAATTTCAATGACTGAAACAAACTTTTGATTAAAATTATAGATTTTTGGGGGGAGTGGGGGTTGCTATTTTACTGGTTTAAAGTATATCACATGGCCTGCTTGCCTGTCATAAATGTGTCAGTGGGATATATTTATTCAATCCCTTATTTGTAAATATTTTAGTCCATCAGAGCTTACACATCTCTAATCTATTGTGAACTACTCTGACATTTCAATTCCACTTTGTATTTTATCACATAGTGAGGTGGAAATTTCAGACTGAGAATGGCAGGAATTGAGAACTCTAATCCTTGTTTTACTACTATGCAACCTTTGGAAAGGCCTTTAACTCTCAGTTTAAATTCCTCAAATGTAAAACGGAATTAAACCTTGGGAATCAATGAACATTTTTATTACATTCTGAGATCAATGGACAACAAAGACCATAACTTCTATGTCAAAATATTATTTGACCCAATTTTGCACACAATTTTGAAGACATTTAGTAATCATTTAGTAATGCTCTCATTAAAAATAATATTTTACTTATTTATTTATAGAAAGAGAAGAAGGAAAACAAACAAGGATATGTAAGAGAAACATCAATTGGTTGCCTCTTGCCCCCAGCTGGGAGACTTGGCATGTGCCCTGACTGGGAATCGAACCAGTGACCTTTCAGTTTGCAGGCCTGAGCTCAATCCACTGAGCCACATCTGCCAGAGCTCTTATTTTTATACATGAAGAAACTGAGCCCCTAAAAGGTCCAATGACAACCCAAGGAACTTCTCAGAGAGTTTTCCTGACAACCTTATCTAAATATACCATTGAGCCCCTACCAGGCACTCTCTCAGTGTTTAGTCTCCTTACATTTTTTAAGAAGATATTTTTATTGAATTTATTTGGTTTATATTCATTAATCAATTATATAGGTTTCAAATGTACAATTCTAGAATACATCATCTGTATATCGTACTGTGTGCTTACTACCCCAAGTCTAGTCTCCTTCTGCACAATTTGTCCCCACTCTACCCTTTTCTACCTACCTCACCCCTTTTCCTTCTGGTAATCCCCATAGCTGTTGTCTGTATCTACTAGTTTGTTTTTTTTCTTAATCCTAACACCACTCTCTGAAATATTGTATCTCTATTTATTACCTATTTTCTCTTCTAAAATGTAAGCTCTGTGCAACAGAAATTTTGTTTATCCTTTTCACTGCCAAATAGCTAGCTTCTAGAACAGTATCTGACATATAGAAGGGCTCAGTAAGTCTTTTTTGGATCAATGAAGGAAGGGGGAAGCCAGAACTGGTAATGGCGCTGGGTACAGTGGAGATGGAATGGGGGAAGAATTTGATTCTCTTAACTCAGTTCAGTGTTGCTCTAACATTTCTTTTTAAATATGCCCCTTTTACTTAGTGGGATTCCCAGATGTATGTTTTAAAGGGATTTGGACCCATATTTATTGCATATATTTTTGCCAAAGTTCAAGAATATTTTCATGTTTTTTTTTTAAAACAGTTTCGTTATTCAATTATAAATCCTTCCCCTGGATTTTTTCTCCATCATGTTTTCTTTATCTTCCACCATGTTAAAATTGTAATAAATTCTCTACATTTTTAATTGTGATATTTTACTGGAATAAACAAAAACATCAGTGGTTTAAACAAAAAGTAGAAATTAAAAATTACCCATTTATTACCTGCTTACTTCATTTCTACCTTAATCACTTCCATATAGTTCTTCAGAGGAAGAACCAAGGGATAGCTTGCAAGGTCTTTAGCCCCCTCGTGAATTGTTACCTTTCCTCCAGATCACCTGATATCCATATACAATATGTTTGTAAATATGCAATTCAGTTCCAAAACAAATCTGGCTCTCTTCCACGAGGCTGCCACCACCACCAACTTGGAAACCATTCACTTTTTCCCCTCTGGAGCTGCTGCACTCTTGTGGGTGTAGGGGAAGCAGTGTGGGGCAGAACTACCAGATCTGGGTTAGAATCACAACTCTTGCATTTAAAAACCACATGAACCTCAGTTTGTTCATCTGTAAAAAAGATTGTAACACTCACTACTGGGATGAACCATGAGGAGTAAGCAAGGCGATGCACATAAAATGAATGGTACACAGCAAGGGTTCAAACAGGGTTACTTCCATTCTTCCCTTCATACATTAATGGGGGGAAAAGCTAACATTGCTTCCTGTGTCTTAGTACCATTTCTTTAGATTTTCATTCCAGTGACCAGGCTCCTAGAATTGGAATCTATTTAGACTATGATATAAAAACTAAAACGAAAAAGGTATTTACATGTTAAAGGGGGACCACAGGTGGTTTTGGGGAATCAGCAGAAGGCAGATGGAAAATAAAACTGTTTCAAAGAACTGAATGATGTGACCAAAATAGTCAAAAGAAATATTTTGCTGGCTGGAGAAGACACTCTATATGTACAGATATCAGAGGCCTAAGGGTGGAAGACAAAGCCACATTTTGAGCAGGGATAATAGCATTCGTCTCTTCCACCTGCCTTACTTCTGGCTCTGGAAGTGGTTTGGTGCTCTGAGTGCCCTAACATTCCCACATTCCCTAATCCATTCCTGAAAATATCTTCAGGATTATGAGCATCTACCCTTGAAAATAGCTCCCTATCAGCAACTCCATTTGATCATTCACTGAAACCCTTGAGGTCTGTCAGTTGCTCTGGAGTTGCAAAGTTAATGAGCTTTGGATGAGGTCTTCCAGAACTATCTAAGGTCTGGAAGCAGTAAGCTAAGCTACCTTCTACTTTGAGTGGCACTGTACTGTAGTCCTCCTCTGAAAGCAGCATCTTACTACACAGTACTTGCTGCTACCTGCAAAATACCTTTCAGGGAGGTGAAGGACCCCTCCCTGAAAGCTATTTAAGGACACTTGCTAGGGGACATGCATATGATTGAAGATAACAAATTATTAAAGAGAATGATAAGTTTTCTTAAAGATCTCCTTTTATTTCTACAAAAGAGAAAGCCTAAGAATGAGATGATGGGAAAGGTCAGTATTCAAAATGGAGAAAATTGTTCTTTCTTTTATTTCTGCCCAAGTCAGTAGTGTGACTTGCAGTGACCTCACAAACCCAGCATCACTGATCCTTTGCCATATCCCTATCACTGCCATTACTGTGATGCGGCAGTTGAAAGCCTGACTGATCTACACTCATGCCTTAATCACACACCATCTCAAGTGTCAAGGTACCATAGGAAGTGAGTCCCCTCTTTGCTCTCCAGGCCACTGTTAGAACCATGAGATCTTCACTTTCTGAGAACATGATAAAAGCTTTGATTCCTCTCTCCATAACTTCAACTCAACACAGAATTTCAAAGAGTTTAGGGAACCCCCCAAAGCTCTTCCATGGATCCGCAGATCTGAAGGTATTTAAGGATAATCTTCCTGAGTTGGAAAACACCAAGATGCCTGTTCTCTTTGGAGAACGGCAGGCACATAGTGTGAGGACACCTGCTTATGGGTGAAGAGGGGAAGGAGTGGAGAGATGCAAATTTTAAATGGAAAGTGTTATTTTTCTTCAAGCTAGACAGTATTTCAATGAAGGAAAACGACCATTCAAATGCCAGGACTTGGATGGATGCAACATAAGTTGAACACATGCAAATGGGAGATTTGGCTTAATTCCAAGATATTTCAGCTCTATCGGGAAAGTTACCATAGGCCCAAACCTCAAAGCACAGATAGATACCATTTAGTATTTTAAAAGGTCCAATATTATAATTTCTCAAGAAATTCTAAATCTCAGAAATTTCAATAGTACAAACATTTTAAATACAGAGGGCTAGTACTTGCTGAGAAGTATTTTGGCATGGATTCTAATGGAGATGTGTTGATGTTTTTCAGGAACACAATAGAAAGTTTAAAACAGTCATTCATTTAGCACTTGGAAGACGCCTCCCTAATTTACAACTATTTTAAGTTGCATCAGATTATGGTCTGAAAGTTTCTAATATTATGTTTCTAAATTGTTGGGTAAAGTGTCTGTCCTCTTTAACTGAAGACAAAGATTGGGGAAAATGTATATTTCAAAAGCTCAAGCTCTAGTTAAACAACCCCTTGTCCATCCTCATATTCTTTGACCAAGCAACTATTGGTCAGAGAGCACAGAATAAAAGTCCTCCAATGAAAACTCAGTTAAACTAGTAGAGACATTCTTAGTGATGTCAAAAAAAGAGACTTGAACTCAAATAACTTTGTAATTGAAGTTACTTGCTAAATTTTCTTGGAAGTTCTTAATTTATAAGGTCATTTTCCCACAAACTGGCCTTAAAGCCTTATATTAAAATTATAACTAAAAAAAGTTCGGTGATTCCTTAAAAAGCTAAACATAAAATTACTATATGATGTAGCAATTCCATTCCTAGGTATATAGCCAAAAGAATTGAAAACAGATGTTCAAATAAAAACTTGTACATGAATGTTCATAGTACTATTGTTCAAAATAGTAAAAAAGTGGAAATGACCCAAATGTCTATCAATTTATGAACAGATAAACAAAACATGGTGTATTCATAGAATACAATATTGTTTGCCAATAAAAAGAAATGGAGAACTGACACATGCCACAACATGGGTGAACCTTTAAAACATTCTAAGTGTAAGATGCCAGACACAAGAAGCCATGTATTGCCTGATATCATTACAGAAATGTCTAGAATGGGCAAATCTATAGACACAAAGCAGATCAGTGGTTGTCTGGGCTGGGAAGAAGAGTGAACAGGCAATGCTTGCTTAATGTGCACAGCATTGTGAATGTACTAGAAGTCACTGAATTGTATAATTTGAATGTTTACAACGATGAATTTTACATTATGTAAATTTTATTTCAATTAAAAAAAGGGTGCCAGAATTCTTTTTCATTTTATTTATTGTAATTTTGGAAAAGAAGTATATTAGTGAAAAAAATTACTGCTGAAATTATAAACTGGATAGTACTATAGGTGCTCTTCTTAAAACTCATAAAATTCCTATGTTTGATTAGGCTTGCTTTACCGAAGTGAGAAATTATTCAATGATCTGGAGAGTTAAGCATATTATCACAGGTATATATTGAATATTTACAATTCTGGCAAAAAAAGACAAGGAAAAATGATGGATAAATTTATTGTGCCCCAAATTCACTAGAAGCTGAGCAACTCTGCTTTAGACAAGTAAACAAGCTCTTATGACAATATAGACATTAAAACTGTCAAAAAAAATTTACTGCTTTATTTTTGCCCTTCCTGATTTGCAAAAGCAGCCAGTTTTATCCTGCCTATGGGATATAAAGCAAGATCCACTTATTAAGATCTGATATCAAGTAAGTTCACCAAATATTCAGAAAGCTCCTATTACTTTACTAACTGTTCCATAATCACTACTATATTGCACTGGATTTTTAATATATTTTAATTTTATACTTAAATTTTTAATATAAAAATCATTAATTTTTGGTATTTCTTTTTTAATATAAGCACTTAAGGTATACCTTTCTTTGTAGTTATCTAACTATACCAGAAATTTTTATATTTTCATTATGGCTCTATTCTGAGTATTTTCTAGATTTATTCTTTGATCTTTTAAGTTATTTGGAGAACTTTTTCTTTAATTTTTCTTCACTCTTTTATTCCTTCCCCACTTTTTATTGTAAAAAAGTTTTAAACCTATGAGTTGCAACAGTGTAATGGTTGCCCATATACCATTCCCTTAGGTTCTATAATTGTTAACATTTTACAACATTTACTTCATTTTTTATGTATTTTTTTCTTGAACCATTTGCAGGTTATCCCCAGAAAAATAATTTAACAACTGCAACTTAAGTATTTATGTTCTATGTCAAAGTCACAAGAGTAGCATCAGTAGCATATATTATAGTCATCCACTTTAATAGTAGTAAATGTTAGAAAGTGCACGAAACCAATTATCTTGACTTTTCTGTAAAATTTCCCATAGTAATATAAGCATGATGAAGGCAACATGTCTTCTATTTCTTGCGTATGACAGCATTCTTATTTCTGACTTAGAGACTTATTTTCATCCTGAAGGGATTTCTGTACTTTTCAATCAAGATCTTCCCTAAGACTCACCTTCCATGAACACACCACACATATTCATACATTCATTCTGATAGCCTTGGAGTAGCAAAAGTCTTGCTGCATGTAACCCTCATCTGGATATTTATTTTATGCTGCAATCTACATTTCAGTTGCTGGCTGCTTTGCCTCAATGAGATCATAAACTCCTCTAGGATAGGGTCCAGGACTTTTAAAACCCTGGTTAGTGTATACTAAAATTCTCTCTCATTCTAACTTAAATCTTCATAGCATATACTTATCAAAGGAATTTAAATGAATTAAAGATCATGTAAATTTACTTTTATTGTGTTATAGATGATAATGTGCTTAAAACCCACTCAAATTAACACTATAGTTTTGTTGACAAATAGTTTTGTTTTACTGGATCTAATTTTACATTTTCCAGATAAAAGAGTTTTCATGCTTAAAGAGTTCTTACAGATTGTCTAGGTCATCCTATGTATTTCCAGTCCTGAAATTTTTCAAGTTGAGGAAACACAGGAGTTGAATGACTGATCTAATTTTATAGAACTTTTAAATAAAAAACAAAACCAGAATTAAATGAATTAATGCATAAATATGCTCAGACCAGTGCTTGGTTGATATAGGAAGGGCAAGAAATATTATTGGGGGATTCCTGGTCAAGATGGAGGCATAGGTAGAAATAGCTTGCCTCCTCACACAACCACAGCAAAATTTACAACTAAACTACAAAACAACTATCACCTGGAATCATCAGACAATGGAGCTGTATGGAAGTCTGGCAACTGAGGAAATAAATAAGCCACATTCATCCAGATGGGAAAGAGGGGCAGAGATATGGAGAAATGTGGGGAGGAACGGAGATGCTGAATGGGTGGCCCCACACCCATGTGTGGTGGATAAAAATCAGGAGGAGAGAGAGCTCTGCAGCAAGGGATCCCAGCCTTACACCAGACCACCCAGCTCAGGGTTCCAGTGCCAGAAAGCTATGTCCCCATAACTTCTTGCTGCAAAAACCAGTGGGGGTTGGGGTGGTGGAAGAAACCGCAGGATTCTCAGGTATGTCCTCTTACAGGGTCTGCAACAGACTTAGCACTTACACAGACTCACTCCCTCTGGGCTCTAGCACCAGGGCCACAGCTGGAAGGGCATCAGTGGCATACAGGGAGAAACCGAAGTGCCTGGCATCAGGGTGAGTGCTGGGGGACAGCTCCCTCCTGGACAAAACTCCAGAGGACAGAGGCATTGCCCCCTTTCTGAGCTTTCCCCCACAAAGAGTGGTGACACTGTATCTGAGATTTCATCAGCCTGGCTCACAAGGGTTGCCCTGCCCGGGTCATAACCTAATGCTCCACCCCATCCACTTACAGGTGTGCTTTTCAACAACAGGCCATGCTACCAAGACAGGGAGTCAAAGCAGCTCTACCTAATACACAGATAAAAACACAGGTAGCCTGCCAAAATGGGGAGACAAAGGAATATGGTCCAAATGAAAGAACAGAGCAAAACTCCAGAGAAAGAACTAACCAAAATGGAGATAAACAATCTATTAGATGCAAAGTTCAAAACACTGGTTATTAGGATACTCAAAGAACTCACTGGGTACTTGAACAGCACAAAAAAGACCCAGGCAGAAATGAAGATTACACTAAATGAAAAAAAGAAAAATTTACAGGGAATCAACAATGGAGTGGATGAAGTCAAGAATCAAATCAATGATTTGGAACATAAGGAAAAAAAAAACATTCCATCAGAACAGCAAGAAACAAAAAGAATCCAAAAAACCAGGAATAGGGTAAGGAATCTCTGGGACAACTTCAAGCGTACCAACATTTGCATCATAGGGGTGCCAGAAGGAGAAGAGAAAGAGCAAGAAATTGAAAACTTATTTGAAAAAATAATGAAATAAAACTTCCTTAACTTGAAGGAAATAGACACACAGGAAGTCCAGGAAGCACAGAGTCCCAAACAAGGTTGACTCAAAGAGGATCACACCAAGACATATCATAATTAAAATGCCTAAGTTTAAAGATAAAGAGCAAATCTTAAAAGCAGCAAGAGAAAAGCAGACAGTTACATACAAAGGAGTTCTCATAAGACTGTCAGCTGATTTCTCAAAAAGAGACTTTGCAGGCTACAAAGAACTGGCAAAAAGTATTCAAAATGATGAAACACAAGGGCCTATAACCTAGATTACTCTATCCTGCAAAGCTATCATTTAGAATGGAAGGGCAAATACAGTGCTTCCCAGGCAAGGTAAAGCTAAATAAAGGAGCTTATCATCACCAAGCCCTTATTATATGAAATGTTACAGGGATTTATTTAAGAAAAAGAAGAAGATCAAAACTATGAACATTAAAATGGACAATAAATTCACAACCATCAACAATTGATTCTAAAAAAACAAACTAAACAAAGTAGTAGAACAAAAACAGAATCATAGATATAGAGATCCCTTGGATGGTTACCAGTTGGGAGGGGGAAGGGGAAGAAAGCGTGAAAATATGCAGGGATTAAGAAGTACAAATTGGTAGGTACAGAATAGACAGGGGAATCTTAAGAACAGTATAGGAAATGGAGTTGCCAAAGAACTTATATGTGTGACCCATGGACCCGAACAAATGGGAGTACTGCCAGAGGGAATGGGGAGTACTGGGTGGATGGGGACAAAGGTAGAAAAATTGGGACAACTGTAATAGCATAAGCAACAATATATATTTAAAAAAGAAAAAAAGAAATAATATTTGCCTTAGAACCAAGGTTTCTGTATGGCTAGTTCAGTACATTTTCCACTTTTATTTAAAACATACTACTTTAAAATTCTATGGTAAAACAAGTAAGACCACTATTTGGGGAGTATGTTATATACTCTTTTATGAGCATAGGATATATGAAAGAAATCAGGCAGAGGCTATTGTTAGAATAGGGTCTGGCTAGTCTTTCTTCCCTGAGGTTACAAATTGGCTGCCTGAGGGCCTGACCTGGAAGATAGTAGTTTCATTTGACATATAGTAGTTTTGAGAACTTAAGTTACAAGACTAAAATTAGAGTGATTTCAAGTAATTATAGGGATTCTGGCTTATTTGAGAAAGCTGGAAAATCTGACACTAGGCTTGCACTCTTACATGTTACCAATAAGTTGATGTTTATATTTATAATTCCTGTTCTTTAGCTAAGGCCTTAATTATGAATAAGACACAGAATGATTACTTGAAATCATGTAGTAGGAAATACATTGATCAGGCCCTCACCAGTGTGGCTCAGTTGGGTGGTGTTGTCCCTCAAAGTAAAAGGTCGCTGTTCGATTCCCAGTCAGGACACATGACTGGGTTGTGGGTTGAGTCTCTGGTGGGCAGGTATGAGAAGTGACTGATGAATGTTCCTCTCTCACATTGATGTTCCTTTCCTTTTCTTTCTCATTCCCTTCCCTCTCTCTAAAAGTAAATAAAGTCTTAAAAAATACATCTAGTCAGAAAACACTAAGTGATACTTGCAAACTATACCTGTTTGCTAGCCATACCTAAGTAGCTATTTCCTATGGTAGGAAACAAGATTGCTATAAAAAGATAAAAAAAGGTCACTGAAATGTTTAAAAGGTTAATGATAATTTAACCAGAAAATCTATTTGAAGAGAAGAACCCACTCCCTGTATTTCAGTTACATAAGATACCACTGTATTTCTCTTTTATGGGAAATGTTGGTCTAATAGCCTTGATTCATGTGTTTAATAAAAACAGATGATACAACTATATTTGGAACCATTTTTCCCTTAAATTAAAAATAGCTCTTAAGATCTGAAAATATTTTAGCGGGCCTGCTTTTGACCAGAAGTAAGAAGCTATAAGAAAAAAATTAAAAATAAAAATAGGTTACAACACATTAAATATTCTCCCTCTGCCACCTTAAGCTTTTTGGTGCTAAAACATATGCTCTGCCACCTGCAGATAAAAGTCACACACTGAGAGTGTATGTTCTGACAAGAATTACTAGTTTCAAGTGTGCCTAGTGATTTTGGACAGTAGCACTTTAGAAACCTTCAATCTGGCAGTTTTATCACTACACATTTTCTAAGCATTCCTATAGTTTAAAGTTGTACAAGTTTTGGAATCTGACCTTTGGGAGAAAACAAAATGAAGTGAAACAAAAAGGATCCCAGGGTAGCATTTTGAACCAACTGGTTACACACACACACACACACACACACACACGCGCGCGTGCGCACGCACATGTGCATGAGCAAACACATGTATAAGTATTTATATAAATATATGTATATATGTATGTGTATATATATAATGTCAGATACAGATCTGCCCCCCATTTTTATGTCCCAATGACAAGCAATCAAAGGTGATTTGAATTTCTGATTTTCTGACAGAGTAAAATGACCAATTGCAAGACCAAGACAACCTCTATTCCTAAGTGCAATGGAGAATCTGTCATAGGAGTTCAAAGTTATTGTTATTCCATAAGGAATGTATTTTCCCATTTTTATAGTTTTTTTAACCTTTGCTTAATTTTCTATTTTACTTTATTCTGTACTTATATATTTAATGTGTCATCTTGTTCCAAATCAGTTTATGACTTATAAAACGGAACCCAGGTAGGATTTCCAGAGAAGGCAAGTGAAGAGGTTGACAAGTCCTCTCCCCAAATAGAACTAAAAAGTCAACAAAATCAGTACAAGTACAACCAGGTCAGCACTCTAGAAATCAACCAAAAGCAAACACCACACTGGGAGATTTCTTTTTTTCCCTGTGAAAAACTGCCAGTGTACAGGTTAGTATGGTGGCAGTCTGTGGCAGGCAGCATTTTTCCAGGGTAGATACAGCTGTGAAAGCTTGCAGATTCACTGATAGAGGGGTCAGACTTGATTTAGACTAGAAGGAGAAATACCTGTGCCCAATGGTGTTATCAGCAAATAAGGCAAACTTGGTAAGAAACTAACCATAAAAGTCTATATGGCCCTGAGACCCTGCAGTAAGGACCTCAGTTAGGATGAGTGGCAGACCAGCAGACTAGCTATAAATTTAATACGGAGATCTTGGAAATATGAGAGCCACTGAGGGACTAGATGAACCCCTGGCACATCATTCCTGACTGGTCAGCTGAGCACTGGCACAGAAGTCCTAGTAGGAAAGCTCAGTAGAAAATAAAAACTTGGGGTAATCTACAGAACTGCATGAACTTTGACTACACTGCAACTCATACACAGATCCATCCACAGAGCCTCCCTGGCCTGGGATGACTGCATATAAACTCTGACCATTAAACTATGCAGGCAAAGGAGTGATCTCTAGCAAGCCAGACTAAAATAAAATAAAAATGGGAATAATAATAAAAAAGAAAGAACAGCGGTATCAGCATGCACATCCTGAAAGGGAAGACAACCTATAGAGTAAGCCCAGGTGAGTTTCTTAAAACAAAAGAAAAACAAATGAAAAACAGAAGAAATAGCAACAACAACTCTCAAGGGAAAAATTCAGAATCTGCAGTTGCTGTCATTACTCCTAATCAACACTATATGGGTCACAGACAGTGGAGTAAGGCAGGAAAAGGGACCAATGGCATGCATATTAGCAGGAAAGGAAGTTCATAGATTGCATGGTCCTGTATGTAGAAAATTCTAAAGATTTACCAAAAATTCTAGAACTCATAAATGTGTTTTAGCAAGCTCACAGAATATAAAATCAATATGCAAAAACTCAATATTAATTCTTTACAACAGTGATAAACAATTTGAAAATGAAATTAAGAAAAGAATGTCATTCATGATAGCATCAAAGAGAACACTTAAGAATATATTTAACAAAAGAAGTGCTACAAAACTAAAATTAAAGGTGATCTAAATAAAGAACAAAGTAGAAGTTATACTACCTAATTTGAAAATTTAGTATAAAACTACAATATTCAAAACAGCATGGTACTGGTATAAAAAAAGATATGTGAATCAATGAAAAAAATACAAAGTCTATTAATAAGCCCTTGTATTATGGTCAATGGATTTTTTATTTTATTTTACTTTTTATCCTCACCTGAGGACATTTTCTTCATAGCTTCTAGAGACTGGAAGGGAGAAAGAAATACCCACGTAAGAAACATCTATCGTTTGCCTCCAGTATGCGCCTGGACTGGGGACCATACACGTCCAGACCAGAGATGGGACTTGCAACCAAGGTATGTGCACTGACCAGGAATAGAACCAGCAACCTTTTGGCTAGGGAGGAAGCTCCAACCAACTGAGCCATACACATCAGGGTGGCCTATTTATTTTTGAGAAGGGTCCAAGACAATTCAATGGGGGAAAGTATAGTTGGGTTTTTGTTTTGACATGTGAACATCTACTTTTCCACTAGATGTCTACATGTCCAAAAATAAACTTAGATCTTTATCACATACCACAAACACAAAAAGTCAACTAAAACTAAATCATACTTAAATGTGAGGTAAACTATAAAACTTCCACAATAAATAATAGGAGATAATATTTTTTATTTTGGATTTGGAAAAGATTTCTTAGATGTGACACCAAAAACATGACCTGTAAAGGAAAAGAATGACAAACTGAATTTGATCAAATTTTGCACTCATAAAAGCTGCCACTGTTCAAAACATACAAAGACAAACTACAGGTTGGAATAAAATATATGTAAAATCACATATCTGATAAGAAACTTATATCCAGAATATAAATATATAAATATTCCAGAAACTTATATCCAGAATATAAATATACATAAATATATTTTATATAAATATATAAAAATATATATAAATATATATAAATATATTTTTAAAAACTCATAAGGATTATGAGCTAAATATCAGAAAAATAGGGAAAAGAAATATAGACATTTCACCACAGAATATATATGTGTGGCTAATAAACACATGAAAACATATTACTACCAAAGAGTCCCCAGAGAAATACAAATTAATCCATAATTTGTTAACACCACACACCTACTATAATGGCTATAATAAAAAACACTGACTACACCAAGTGTTGGTGAGAATGTGGAGAACCTGAAACTCTCATACTTTGTTAGTGTGAATGTAAAAAGGCATAGCCACTTTGAAAAGAGTTTTGCAGTTCCTTACAAAGCTAAATTTAAACTAATCATATGACCCAGGAATTCCACTTCTAGGTATACACTCAGGATAAAAGAAAACATGTGTCTGGACTTGATGCATATGTGAATGTTCACAGCAACATTATGCAAATAGCTGCAGATTGAAAGTAATTCAAATGTTCATCAACTAGTAAATGAATAAAGAAAATGAGATACATCCATACAATGGAATATTATTCAGCAATATAAAGGAATGCACTACTGATACATGCTACAACATGAGTAAGTCCCCCAAACATTAATGTAAGAAAAAAAAACCCAGACCAAAGACCATATATTATATAAATCCATTTATATGATATTTTTAAAACTTTATAAGACTGCAGATCACTAGTTGTTTGGAACTGTGGTTGGTGCAAGACTGACTGAAAATGGGCATAAATAAATTTTGGGGGGCAACAGAAATATTCCAAAATCAGTTTATAATGATGGTGGTACAGTACTAAATTTGCTAAACCATTACTGAATTGTACACTTACAGGAGAATTATCTTACAGTATGTAAATTCTACTTCAATAATGCAATATATTAGAAATAGAAAATATAAAATTATACAAAAGTTCAAAAACATTTGAAGGCAGCAAGGCAAAAGCACAAATATAAAAGGAAATAATAAATTGGTCTGATGAATCCTGTTTAGTTGCTACAAGTGAGTTGTAAATTTAGCTCTACGCTTCCAAATGGCTAAAACTAGAAGGGAAACACAGCTGGTGTGTCAGTGGTTCCCAAACTTGGGGAACCCCTGGGGGTTACTTAGGGATCTTTTAAAAAGGCTAATGCTGGGCCCCCATCCAAGACAACTTGGATAAAACTTTAATAGGAAAGAGGCTTTGGCTGCCATGTAATGCTCTTTGGGAACAAAACTTGGGAACCACAGGATTTCTCTAGTGGCTCCTCCTATGAGAAGACCTCATGAAATGTAGTGGGTTTCTGCCTCTAAACCAGCCATCCCCTGGTCCATGGTGGGTCCCGAATGGGTTACAAGGGCGCAGAGAACACTGATCCTTCAGTCCTCAGGGCAGCTGGGGGGACCAGGGACAGCGGAGCTGCAGGGCCTGCGGCCTCCTGCCCTGAGCAGTCATCTCCACCCCACTGAGGACTTCAGGATCCTCAACACGTATTAGATTTTTACAATTTGTCATAAGATAAAAAGCATCTTGTCTAATATACCTATAACAGCTGTAACAGGCAGTTAAATATAATTGTTACTTTTAATAAGCTGATTACGAAACAGAGAATACAATTCAGTTAAAACTTTTCTGCAAGGGGGGCCAACAATGTCCAGTTATCTGCTATCTAGTTTCATTTATCTCAGTTTTATATGTGGCTACAAAGCCCACCTGAACTCCTATTAGGTGACATTTATGTTAACAAATTTAAATTATTTAAAAATGAGGTCATCTTTATTTATACCATGTTGCCAAATCTGACCAAAGCAAGTGGCTGTGCTGCCCAGTGAATGCCCCCGAGTGGCCTCGAATCTGTGACAGGCCTTGTGATCTTCACCTCTCCAATCCACTTCTTTCCACATTATTTTTTAAGCTCACTATGACTGCGACATAAACTACACTACAAAATTAAATATAAGCTTGTTATATTTGTGCTATGAATATTACATATTCATTTATTCATGAGGGAATGACCTAGATTTAAAGAAAGTTAACCTTTAGTCTGAACCTTTCCCTCCCATTCCATCTAAGTTAATTCCGCACACTGTTTACAATGCACAATGCACGGCATTACGATTCTACCCTTCAGAATTTTTTTTTTTGGGGGGGGGTGTAAAATTTCAGATAAAATTGCTGGCACAGAAGCCTACCAATACAGGGTATGGCTTACAGCTCCATATATTCTCCTGGTCACCTGCAACCCCTACTCTGGAGCATATCCCTATAGGAGTTTCCCCAGCAAATGTGACTTCGAAGAGATAGCCTTGATAAGCACATTAGTCAACCTTTATGGTTCTCTACCCCATTAATCACATCACCACACCAGAGTTACACCAACTACCGACAGTAAAATGATCTTAACATATTAATTTCCCATATGACACATCAGATTCCTGTTTTATAAAAGGCTCTTGTTTTAAATCAAAAAGTTAGATTCTTGCCTATGTAATCACAATTTTCCATTTAACTATAAAGAAATTCCATTCTTCCCCTAATGAATTTTTACTGTCTATAAAAGTGAACCAAGAGGATTTTACTCTAGTTATATGAATATTGCAATCACTTTTGTTGACTCTGAAAATGAAAGAATAAAGTGTAGGAATACACTTATATTTCTTAAATATATGAGTAATCAAAAGAGGATTTCACTGAAAAGTACAAATGTAAGGAAAAAGGAAAACATAGTGAGTGTTCAGCACTTATGGATAACACTTAAGCAAAACTATAGCTACAAATGTTTCTAAAAACCCCTGACGTCTCTCTGATTCATTTAAAATTTTATCACAAATATAGAACTGCATTCCACTGCAATCCCCTTAAGTCATCTTGTTAAATTTTGTCACAACATGTGTTACTATAGTTCTACACTTACCTTTGCACTTTGTAGTGTGTAGCAGAGCAACATAATTAACCACTGCTAGGTAGTGTTTACGTTAGTTCTCAAAAGGTTAAGAAGCTGATTATAACTAAAATCAGCTTTGCCTGAGGCTTCAGGGGCTCTGTGTAATCAAATTAGACAAGCAGGGCACAGTGTCACCTAACACAAACCAGTGGCACTTTCTTCTTTGCTCTGACCCTTTCCTCTCCCTTTTTTATTAGAACAACTCATGCTTTGTGCTTTTACCAGATAATTTTAAAAGGCTTGTTTCTAATAAATTTGGCATGCAATCTCATAAGATGTCCACCTGTTTAGGAGTAATGAGAACAAGTAGAAAAATTTTTGAAAAAATTTTTTGAAGAAAACCTGCTTGTTGAAAAAGAAATCTACATTTAGAGAGGTTGAAATTTTTTTAATGTTTTCTTAAAAGTCAGGTGACAACATAACCACAGGTAAATGGCTTTTCAGACATTTCCTAGCTTTAGGTAGACTGCCAGTTTTGTTCTGCAGTATACCACCCAATGGTTTATCTACTTTCAGGAGAGCTCAGAGAACTTTATAAACCTGATAGATAGGCATTAGCATTCCTAAGAAATCACGCTAACCCCTTCTACTGAGTTAGAGCTCATCTTCTCTCCAGCTCTAATCTTTGAAGTCAGGCAAGGTGAACTGCGTAATGGACACATTCAAGGAAGAGGTTTAATAAGGTGAGGAGAGGAGCAAACCGGCCCTACTTCAGAGACTCCCTTTCCACAAGGTTCTTTAAATGCAGTCGAAGTATTTATTAGTCAAGTCTAAATCTTGCTGCCTGTGAGTCTAAAAGGAACAAAAGCACTCAACACTAAGGAGATATTAAAAAGAAATGCAATGGCAAATTTAAATGAAAATCTAGAATCTCCTTCTTAATAAAATGTATGAATCATTATTAAAATAATATGTAACATTTGTTACATTTTTTATCCTGTTATATTTAACTTTGAATGTTTGGTTCAAACTTGACATAATTATTACTTTGCTTGAAATACAGAAACAAAACGAAAGTAAACATCCCACAAATGAGTGATCAGGAGAAAATTAGTTTTGCTAATGATTTATTCTGGGCAATAAAATCAAAACTTGTTATTTTAATTGATTAAGTCATAAAGAGTTCCTGAAGAAGTCAAAGCTTGCTATTTGCACAGTCAGACAATTTCTGCTAATCCAGCAGTACTTAACAAATTCACATGTGGTTAGCTTGTCTTGCCATAGCTGTATATCACATTTCTGTGCTGCAAGCTGTGCAAAAAAAAATCAATATGCCAAGTTTAACAAAAGGACAGGAAACATGATGTTCTCCTATATTTTCAATGAACCTCAAATGACTCTGCTGTTCATACTCAGTACAATTTATGGCAGAGAAATGTATTCTTCAATGAAAAAAACTACAATGGAATGAATTATATAAATTCAGAGCTAAAGTTGTGCTTTATTCCACAATAACAATTTATTTAGAAGATTCTGACGTTGTGATTCAATGTGCACAGTACACTGAGCCATTCACAAGGCATAATTTTTTTTCTTAATGAAGGCTGAAGTATATTCTTTAGACCAAAGAAAGATACACTGTTCTATTTGTGGTAATACTTTGATATACGTATTTAATTTAGGTTTTAGACATCTTTTCAAACATCTCTTTTCACATGTGAAACATAGGATGAGATGGTATCTATTAAACAAATGCTTTAAATTCTAACACTAAGAAAAAAAATCCCAGTGGATCCTGAGCTACTGCACTGGTTAACTGCTTTTAGGTTTTTACATATTCTTTTACTGCTGCAGAAGTGTATTATGTGTGGAAGTAGATTAGGATGAAAATGTTAAGAATGAGGTAGGAGTGGTCACGACCAGTAGGTCATCACAGAGCGGTGCTACTTCTGCCTTCTCAACTCAGCGATGCGGAACTAAGTGTGGCAAAACAACCAGGAAGTTGGACTTCAGCCAAAGGACTCAGAATTGTTGCCACAGTTGCCTCCTTTTTTCCTAAAGTAAAAAGAGAATTGGCATTTGCAATCTTCAAAAGGGCCATACATATAGAAAAACAAGAAAGCTAAGCAATCCACATATACAGGGAAATTCACTTAAACACACAGAAAATGCTTTGGTAATTTTTTTTTATTCTAATGAACAGCAGTAAATGGATCAATGGCACTTAGCTGGAGAGAGCATGTTAGTGATCAGTATTGAAGGTTTAAACTGTTACAAAAAAACCTCAGAAACACACTTATGTCTAACTTTCTATTACTGTATTATTTATAAGACAATTTGCATTTATATTATTGGGATCCATTTAAAAGAGGATAGGCATAAGGTTCCCAATTAGAAAATAACTATGCAATTATTTTAAGTGTTGAATAATATTAATGCTGTTATAAATGATCATGCCAGTATAATTTATATTCTTGTTTCAAAATAGAGAATACAGCATGACTCAGAAGAGTGACAAGAGGTTTCTATATGAATATTCTGGAAATCCAGAATGCCAGAGCTTGGGAAAAAATATACCAAGTTATACAAGTAGTAATTATTTGTATATTAAAATAGACTCTTTAAAGTTTGCTATCTCAATTAATAGTTACATATAAACCTCAATAGTTGTATGTCCCAAGTATATATTCTACACTCAGGAAATAAGACAGTTAACATTTTTGGAAAATACTTAATTATTTTAACAACCACAAAAAAAGGGTCTATCCATTTTGTTTCCAAGGATTGGTTTATTATTGACAAAAACTGCCTAAACACATTACTGAGTTTATGCTTAAATGGCAATTCAAATTATTTTTCCACATATTATATCTCTATAGATTTTATATTTGTAACTTTTTCTCATGTCTCTAAAGGTTCCTTGGTAGTACTTTCCTTGCCACTGGAAAACATCTATTAATGAGATTTCTCTACCACTTTATTGCCAATAAATCAAATCTAGAGATTCACTTCTGATGCAAATGCCTGGTCTCTTTTTTTTACATTTTTTATTTTTATTTTTAAAGTACACTTTACTAATTATGCTATTACAGTTGTCCCATTTTTCCCCTTTATTCCCCTCCACCCTGTACCCTTCTCCCACCAGCATTCCACCCCCTTAGTTCATGTCCATGGGTTGTGCATATAAGTCTGTTCTTGAGGCAACACTGTCATCCCTCTGTTGGATGTCTTCCTTAGATGTGAATCATTTCTTTAAATTCAAATGGAGAGGCTAACCTTCACTTTCTCTAGCACTACTTCATTTCTCCAGCATCGCCAGTATCCTCCCTTCTTACCTTTATAGGAGGTTTTCCTATAATTTTTATACACCTCAAAATGTTGGAATCTTCACAAAATTATCCTGAGTTTTCTGCCATTGCTATTACCTATAGGCCAGAATGAACCAGGTGTTGCAAGCTGAAACATTTAATCTCTGAATTCTTAGTGCATGCAGTGCATATTTGATTCACTATCAATTAAGGAATTAGAAGAGAGGATTATGGAATCATCTATCTAACTATCTAATAGTTAAAATGATGAGAGATCCAGAGAGTTCAATAACTGGCTTGCATACTGGTTAGTGACTCTCATCATTCTGTACTCACATTATGCCTTTTTAGTCCCCTACAAATATTATGCTCCTCAAAACAGAACTAGGTAGAACCATCAATTACTACATTTCCTACATAAAAGGTTTCTACTACTTTCAATCAACATATTCTTTCTGTTTCTACTGTTAAAATTTCCTTTCACTTTTTCAACATACGAGGAGCGTGACTTCTGGGTCTTTTCTTCCTTAATTCTTTCTTTCTTAAATATCTGTTAAATGATGTGTGCAAAGGTTATCTTGCCCAGTAACTGTTGTGATAACATTATTTCCTCACAGAAATTGTTTAATTATCTTTCCTAAGTCAAACTCAACTTTTCAAAATGTCCACCTACTATCTATCTTCAATAAACTGGTTTTAACTTCTCATTTTTCCACCTGTTTTATACCCTTCCTCTACACAGGTAGATTTAAAATCCTTTGGCTTCTATTTCTAGCACTCAGAAAATCCATTTGGGTTACCACTCTTTAAAAAAGCTTTATTTTTCATTTTCTTTATGCTTTCCTGAGAGTTTCACAGTAGGTTTCTTTCTCTCCCAATCTAGAGAAGACGAGGATCATTTTGTCGTTTACCCTTATCTAGTCAGGCCATCAGGCCTTTTCCTTTTCAAATATCTCCAAGATATACGAGTCTTGATGAAATCCATTTAATTACTGAATGGCACTCAATAGCCACATGCTATTGCCATCATTTAATCTTCAACTGTACTTCCTCATATCCTTTGATTTTCGAAACACAAAATGCTGGAATTGAAATAGATATTAAAGGTTCCCTAATCCCTAACAAATGTAAGAATTCCTTCTTTCAAATTCTTGAAAAGTGGCCACTGAACCTTTACTGGAACGCTTCAAAAGACAGAAAGCTCAGTAGTTTACAACGCAGCCCACTCCACTCCCACACATGTCATTACACTGAGCCTATTTAATTTCCATAATCCAGAATCAGAGACTGTCACAAAGTTTCAGAACATCATATATGGCTCAGGGTTGAGAACAGCTAAATCACTAAGTCTTCTGTGAGTTCCTTTGGTGCCATAATTTAAGATTTGGATGCTACTGACTACATTCAAGAGCTGCTCCTCCCCACCCTTTTCCCTGTGGTACTGAATACTGCCCATCAGCTGTACCAAATTCAAAGAAAATAGTCTTAAATTTTTTATCTGGGCCATTAAAAGAAAAATTACAAATCTTTAGCCAATGCTAGTTCTACAGTTCTCAAGAAACTGGCCTTTGCATAGTATTTTTGTAGCTAGTAATAAGGTACCTACTTAGTTATAAGGACAGGATAAGATCCAACTTTAATACATTAAGGTACATGAATATATTTAGCTACATTTCATGTAGCTAAAAAATTCTATATGCATAAAAACTTTCTTTCTTTACCTAAAAAAAGCACGTGCTTCCAAGGACTACATTTCAAGCAATTATGTGGAAAAATCCATGTTTTATATTTCATTCAACTTTACTGATTCTGGGCCAAATATTAGATTCACCTTCTAATTTTTCATTTTGTGATGCCTAATTAAAGTGGTAGGTGTATACACAATCTTATCTACATGTGTATATTATACTTTTGAAATAAACATAATTAAGATCATTATATGTTTAATGTGAACAGAGCCTAAGACCTTGTGGTAAAAGGCATAATTTGGGGAAAAGTAAGTAAACAAATAGGGTCTATTTTTTAGTGGTAAAATCTTGAAATTAAGTAAATACGCTAACTGCCTGGACTGGTTTAACTCTGAGGTTGGTTTAAAGGGTAGTTTTTAATTTGATAGGTTTGGAAAAGGGGAAGGTGGGAAGCAGAGGGGTAGGACCTAGCGAGGCAGCTCTGCAAGATAAATTGCTGTTAGGGTGAAGCGGCTGGTTACAGTAATAGCTGAAAACCGTAAGTGTTACAGGCTTTGAAGTCAGTTCAGCTTTGATGTCTTACTTTCATAGCTAATCATAAGATAGTATGGAAGAGGAATAAAAAAATAAGACTTTCCAATACTGTCCTTGGTGTCACTGCTCAGAAAATCCTATCATGAAAAAGACTGGTGTCTGTGTGAACTTTTAAGTAGCACTGGTCTGCTTCTTAGTTTTAAAAAGTTTAAATCATTGATGCAATAATTAAAATTGTTAGTCTATGTCATGCACATGGCTTTTTAAAAAACATTCTTAAATTTGTTATTAGAAAATATCAATCAATAAGGAAAAAGGTATTAATGATGATTTGAGGCTGTCACTATGCTCTAAATACTACTTAGATCGAGTTATATATATGTGGCTCCCAACCTTGACAGACTTATCAGCTGTGGACTGATAACCCTGCCTGGAAGGAGCCTTAGACATCAACCAGTACAAGACTGAAGCTCAGAGAAGCTGGCTTATTTCGGAAACAAAAGATGAAGTTGCCAAATACACACATACATACACATAAATTAAATCAATGATGACCAAAAGACGGCATGTAGAAATAAAGGGATAAGAGCATCTTGGGAGTTGTCGGCTGGAAGAATACTTATAGCAATTTCATGTTTAGACACAGCATTGTTTCTCTAACTTTGTTCTGTGTAACACCTTTATGCATTATGCCATATGTACAAACTATCCAGTATTTTCCTTATATCAGGTAACTTTTTTTGTTTCTTTTTTTAAAAGATTTACTTTTAGAGAGAGGGAAAGGCAGGGAAAAAGAGAGGGAGAGAAACATCAATGTGTGAGGGAACCATCAATCAGTTGCCTCTCACACGCCTTCAACTGGGGACCTGGCTGGCAACCCAGGCATGTGACCTAACTGGGAATCGAACCACTGACCTTTCCATTTGCAGGCTGGCACTCAATCCACTGAACCACAATAGCCGGGGCTCAACTAATTTTTTCTATTTGCCTAGTCTTAAGCAATAATATCTATTAAATGGGTTTCCTGTGTTATTTACCTTTTTCTAATATATATTAAATAACCAAATATTTACAAAAACAAAAGTGGTTCACCCATGAACCACCAGTAATATGCGTATAAAAACACTGGCATGGAGGACTCAAAGGAAGACTATACCCTAATTATTTCTGTGGTATATAAATCAAAACTATGATTTTTAAAGTCTGTACTCCTTAAGTATTTAGATGTCTATGTGTCCAGTGACATAGGATAACTTGAATTTTACATTTTCTTTTATTTCCTACCATAAAACTCTGTTTAGCTATTAGAACCTGCCCAGCTTACTTGATGGATAATGAATAATCTATAAACATTTCTGTAATACATATGATAGTAACTGATAGTCCAAGACCAAGGTAGTAACATAAAAAGTTGAAAAGGAAAAAGTTTCCTTTTGACTCTTTCTTAATAGTGCTGTCTTGCTACCTATTACTTGAAAAGAAAAAAAAATCTCTGTAGCTTTTTTAGGTAGCAGAAACACTTTTACAGGCACAACTTTAATGGGGAAAGGAAAAGAATGATTAAAGTTCTGGAGCATTCCTCTCATGTATGTGTTGGTATCATGTAATGAGATGACAAACAATCCAAAGGCAGATACTGGAAGAGAGGGGTTAACTACGTCTCATGGAGACCAGTGTTAATTCTCTATTAAATTCTTATCCTTTAAGTGCAATAGAGTTGACTGTAAACATAAACAAAAGCCACTGGTGGGCAATTAAATTTGAAGAAGTAGCCCATAAAAAGTGGAATATTCAGTATGTATTAGAATCGGTTATACAATATCTGACTTAATAGTTAGATTTTAAGCATTCCTCTTATAATACATGTTAAATGGCCTCAACAAATCATATTCTATAATGTAGCAAGATGACAATTTCAATGTAGTCTAAGGATGGTAGGACAAGAACATTAAAGCAAATTAATCTATAATCCTTTATCAATACTAAAAGGTTGAAAATCCGCAGGCATTTGTAACAAGAACTTTAAAATGAATTTGCCACTCCTAAAGTCATCTCACTGTACAGGAAAGAGGAACTTGGCATGTGACCAATAAATTATGAGAGAGCAACACTTCTGGGTTAGAGGGCACTGATGACTTCAACAAATCTCACCAGCTAGGGCAGCAGATTAAGCCAGGGGATAGGCTGCCCTACAACCTTAACTTGTTAATACCTTTAAATTCTTAAGAATGGCCTCTAGTCTGCACTTTCATATTAGTTGTTAGTTACACTAATTACAGCTTAACTGGTATTGTTGGTACCAGTTTTTCCCTCAAAAGACGTGTAGAGATAGGTTATCTCTAATAGCTTCAAATAACTTCGGCTAAATTCTGTTGTACACATTAGGAGCACTTACCTCCAGTTTTGAAAGGGTCTTTTATAGACATCAAAGGAAAGACACTAAAAGCAATGTGTGTTTGTGGATTCTATAAAGCATTTCATATAGGAAGCTGTAAAAAATAAGAACAGTGACTAGAACTTTAGAATAGTTTAAAACAAGGTAATTTATTTTTTATGTTTATTTTTAAGATATAGGAGCTGGTGATTTCAAATATAAGGAGCTAGCTATACCTTAACCATGCTAGTGAAGTAAAAAATACTTAGCCCATGAAATTCCCTCAAAATTTATAGTTCTTAGAAAGGGATAATGAAATTTCTATCATG
This sequence comes from Phyllostomus discolor, assembly GCF_004126475.2. Classification (NCBI taxonomy): domain Eukaryota; kingdom Metazoa; phylum Chordata; class Mammalia; order Chiroptera; family Phyllostomidae; genus Phyllostomus; species Phyllostomus discolor. The sequence continues at coordinate 60,518,932 of NC_040905.2, forward strand.
ATCTTTAGAACTGTTATAAGTTCAACATTTACATTGATGTTGACCTAACATTATATGGAATTGTGCAGAGATTCCAAACCCATTTACCAAGATTCAAATACCATCTGTGAAGTTACAGTAAATTATTCTGTAACATTAATCTTTAAACCCAGGCACTAAATCAGAACAGAAACATACCAAAGAGATTTAAAACAAGAGAGGCATAACTGAATTATTGAGACTAACAGAAACAGTCTTATATAAAACAGTTGCAGGTTCTCAATATTACATTGTTTTTTCTTTGAATGAAACATTATTACTTCTACCTTGTAAAAATTAGCAATATCTAAGTGACACCAATGCCAAGGAAGCGTGAAAACGGCAGCTGAAGGGTGCTGTTAGTTAATGTGTGCTCTGAGTTCAGAAATACAGCAATGAAGTTTTGGATATATAAACTAAACACAATAGAAAGTAAGTACTGATGTTACAAAAAGAAACTATTTTATAAAAGGAAATCTTTAAACCAAACCTTTTGTTCTTAAAAGATGTTGACCAACAGAATTTTGACTTAAATGAAACTCTTTGGGAAAATGGAAAGAAATAATTAGAGTGCTATGTGTCATCAATTCCAAAATGCCATTAATTTTCAGATTCATTAACTCTATAACTTAAAAGAAAAAACACTGCCAATTAAGCTATGACATAATGCATTCTAATCATGCTGATTACAAGGTATATTAGAAATTCAGGTAGTTAAAATTGCATTCTATAATCAATGAAATATAACACTTTATAATAAATTGACTTGTCTATCAATATATTTAATGAATAAGTTATTTCTGTGAAAGTAATCCAATTTTGAAATATAGTTACTTAGTGATATCAAATAATTTTATTGTATATAAAACACTGACAAGATATTGACCATATATTTTCTATCTTTTCTGAGGATAGAAGAGGAGGAAGAACAGCTGATACATTAGTGGTTTCAGTGTACTTGACTAATATATTGATTAACTAATGTATCCATTTTGTCCCACCAAAGATTTATGGCAGATAACAAAAGGACCACACACAATAAAATAATTAGGAAAATAAGAAATAGAAAACTACAACTAGGGAAAAGAACAGAAACAAACTGTAAGAAACTATATTATTTTGATTAGATATATAAATAATTAATAAATGACAAAATAGGTCCTAGATTTAAAGCATAATATATTTATCTATGAGAGCTGAGGGACACTTTTGCCTTAAGTATAGGACACTGCTAATCACAAAGAATTCCTATAAAACAGATTATTACAATCTACTATTTTAAAAAAGATTTTATTTATTTATTTTTGGAGAGAAGGGATGAAGGGAGACAGAGAGAGAGGAACATTGATGTGAAAGAGACACGTTGATTGGTTGCTTCTCATACACACATCGACCCAGGATGGAACCTGTAACCCAAGCACGTGCTCTGAACCGGAAATCAAAGTGGTGACCTTTTACTTTGCAAGACGAAGGCCAACCAACTGGGCCACACTGGTTAGGGCTACAATCTACTACTAGGTGTTGAAAAATAGGTACCAAGTAAAAGTATGGCCAAGAGAAAAATTAAGTATGGGGAAAAATAACCCCCAAATAACAGTATCTCTCTCTTGAAAAGATTAATTTGGTTGTACCAATAAAGTAGGATTAATGTAAAGGCTAGTGGACTGGTGGACTAAGTCTGTGTATGTTCAAATGTTAAAACTGGTCTATGGTACAGATGCTATTAAGCTACCTCAGGATATAGGTGAGTAAATGAGTGAGCACCACCCCGCTGGAAGGTACTGACTGGAATGAATAGTACTGCAGGTAGGCTCTCCACATAGTGGGTCTCACTCAGGGTTCTTGCAGTAATCAGTAAACAGAGCAAAAATGATCCAAGGCACTGTGTGAACATTTAGATGTATTTCAGAATCACAAACTTGAATAACAGTTTGCTGATGGATCAGTTCAAGTGTTTAAAATGTAGGATCTCCTTGTATTTAGTTATCCCACATTTCCTGTTCTCTCTGTATCGGAAAACATAAACACTTAATTGTGGCACTTACACTAGGTTTTCCAAGAACCCAGGGAGATTGATGCAAGAATGGGCATAGTGGACATATCAAAAACCCCTGTTTGAGGAGGCACTCCTCTTCAACTCACACAGTCCTTGTGGGGCTATCAATTACACTGTCATGCTCCCGCCCCAACCCCCTCATACACATGGGTGGCCCAGGCTGGGCAGTCATGGCCATTCATTCCCTCTGGATTCAAGGATTAGTTCAGGGATCATCATAGTGTCAAAGCAGGGCCAATCAGAGTTTTCCCTAAGATTCTCCTTCAGGTGCTAGAGCTTTTTCTCTGGGATAATTCTGAACAGAAGATGCTGCAATTGCTTGTACCTATCCACCTCCTTTATCCCCAGCCCATCAGTGTGAAGAAAGTCCTGTCTGCACGAAAAAGAGAATGTGGCCAGCCAGGAAGCAAAAGAGTAAAGAAGGATATAGAGGGAGAGTCTTGATGACGGAGTTTGAATTCCAGTATCTAGCAGTACCAGTAGATCTACTCTGCAGTTTTTCCATTTACATGAATCAATAAACTACTTTCTTTTGTTAGTAGCTTGAATTGGACTTATGTAACTTATAATGAAGACAGCTGTACTAATATAGTACAGCTGTACCAATATAGTAATTGGAAAGGGTAGGTTGTATTCTCTTTTTTCAACTTTTAAAAAAATGTGAGACTGATATCCATGTATGCATATTTAAATCTGTAAAATAGCCATATAGTGGAAGTATTTTTTAATATTAATATGTGTTTAAAGGCAAGAAGTTTCTGGATTATCCATGTAAGTGATATAAATAACTAAAAAGAGTAGGTAATCCAAAGTAATTCAGTATTCTAATACTTAAAATAATAAAGAGAGGAGGGTAGTGGGAGGAAAGAAGACATTTATTCTTGTGATTACAGTCTTCTAGGCACCATTAAAAGTAGTTCTCTGCATTTGCTGAGAACCCATGAGTCTCGTACTGGGAAAAAGCGCTGCAGAAATGAACTGGGAAACAGGGAAAGCTAGCTGAAGATCATGGTCTTGTTGTAGATAGTGCCCTGAACATACAACCCACTCACAAACGTTTGAGAGCTAGACAGAGCTATTTCTCTTGGGTAAGAAAATAGAAGTCATTGGACAATAAATGCTTTTCCAGAATGAATTTTCATAAACTACATCAGGTAAACCACTTTAAGAACTGACAGGAAAATAACTGTCACCTGGCATTATGATTTGCATGAGTTGTATTCCACCTCAAGTACAGTTATAAAGAACTCCAATAAAAATATCTGTGTTCTCAGAATCATTACCTATCTTCCACTTCCTAAATATCCTTATTAAATCCCCAAATAGCTAACTCTTAGAAACCTTAAGCTATTAGCCTATGTACCTTCTGGCTATTCTCTGCTGGTGCTAAGGGTTTGGAAAGGCAGTTGCCTAAGTCTGCTACCTTAAGCAAACTTAAGCAGACTTCTCAAAAGTATTCATCTCACTACTGTTTCATTATATGTACCTTGGAGATTTTCAGAAGTAATATTTATTAATAAGAAATAGATCTATTAAAGCTGGATCCTAATAGACTTTCTGGTTTGCCTTGAAAACAAAATCTGTCTGCTAAAGTAACTTATGCTAAAAAGGGTCACTCAGTAAAGACAAAGCATGTCGTATATTATCGAGACTCATGTATTTATCGATGGCTTCTGACACTGATGAGTCTGTATGCTTTGGGCAAAAATTTTCATCTTCAAATGCTACACTGATACTAAGGACTCATTTTATAAAGTTTTGTATGGATTACCATATGTGTTAAAGCATTTCAATATTTATGGATGGAAGCAACATTAAACTTAATAAAGAATAAAGGTTTAAGCACTGTACTGTTCATTATCCCTTGCTAAGTAATCTTCAACAATCCTAATGAGGTTTGTTGTTGTGGTGGTTGTTCTTAGAATGACTCTGTACAGGACTATTTTAGTCATTTTATTTCACATGAGAATAAAACAGATGCATTTTTTTAGTATAGAAATATACTGATATCTATTGATCTCCAGTGTCCTGTTAGGCACTCTCTTGCATCCTGAGCTGTGGGCAGAGACTGTATGACTGTGTTCCATGCCAGTCAAAGGGGTTTCTAATCAGACATTGTTTTTTGCAAACAAGTCAACTAGGCTACTGCATAAGAAGTCTTCGGAGCCTGATGGTTTTTTCAATTACCAAACCCTTCCCAGTGTTTCTTATGATAGTGTAACAAACTTAAAGGACCTTATTAACAACTATTTATCAAAGCCTGGTGGAGACAATTGACTCTTGAGAAGAATAGGCTGGTGGATCTGCTAACCATTAATATCATTAGATTTGCTGATTAGTGGTGCCAAGGCAAACAATCAGGAAGCTTTCTGCCAGTACAAAATTAATTTAGTTCCTGGAAGAAAGGCCTTCAGAACCTTAGATCTTAGTATTAAGACTTAGGCTGCTTGTCCTAAGTTATTAAAAGAACCAGCCACATGAAGAATAATTTTGTGCCTTAAATGTCTCCTAAAGATTGATATATTAATCTTTAAATATAACAGTAAGAAAATATTTCTCCTAAAGCATTTAGTAAGACTCATGTAATTAGGTCCATGTATTAAGAACCCTGAAACTTTTTTGCTATGGCTGTCAGTATTTTGTTTTATTTTAATTTTTAAAAGGCTTTATTTATTTATAGAGAGAGGGAAGGGAGGAGGAAAGAGAAGGAGAAAAACATCAATGTGAGGCTGCTTTCCATGCACCCCCTACTGGGGACCTGGCAGGCAACTCAGGCATGTGCTCAGACTGAGGATTGAACCAGCGACCCTTCGGTTCACAGGCACGTGCTCACTCCACTGAGCCACACCAGCCAGAGCAGCTGTCAGTATCTTAATCACTACGTTTAAGTCTCAATTGCAGTAACTGATCTTTATTTTTACTCAAAACAAACTCCTTTCATTTTCCTGCTATTTCTGACTTTTGGTCTTCCCTCTTTCTTCTCATACCCTCAATTTAACAACTCCTAGTTATCCTTTAAGTCTTAGCTCAAATTGTCCCTGCTTTTAAGAATGTTTACAGATACTCTTCACTGAGTTATATGCTACTTTCTTTATATTGTTCTTCTGTTCATTCCTCTAACACTGGCCCCTTAGTGAGGTGATCCCTGGTTTCTCGACTTCTTTCCTCTAACCTATGTGTTTTTTTATTTAATTCAAGATCTTGAGTGTCTTGTCCTTAAAAGGTGCTTAGTAGATCCTCAGTCACCGAGGAAGCATAGAGGTGTAATGCTACTACTTGTTAGAAAGTGAGAATGGGGAACCTGAAGGGAGAGGCAGAGTGGTCTAAGGCCACAGCAAGGATGCCTGGGAGATGGTCAAAGCTGCTGTGCTGGGCACTATGCTTTTGCTCACCATGCTCCAGCATTATCTTTGATCTACACTGCTCAAATTTTGTATAATGTATATAAAATATGAATATTAGTCTCTACACATACGCGTTTTGAAGAACAAGTGAGACACCAAACCACTGCTCTACTGATACTTTCAAAATTTAATATTTCCAAGAATATTAGCAGTATAAAAATATACTGTCATCAGATAATGTAATTAAATCCATATGCATATTTGTGATTAGGACAGGTGGAGTTTTATGGGTGAGTTGATAAATGCATATGGAAGTAAACATGCTAAAGACTTATAAGATGTTCCACTGAATAAATGAAATCATTACTGTCCTCATTAAAACAATGACAGAAAATCTATACTTGTTTTTTAGTAGAAAGTGGTATTTCATTTATGTGTGGTTTTATTTCAACTGCAATATCACTGGATCAACTGTGAGAAAATATTTAATCTCACAAATTCAAGCACCTTCTGTTTCCTAAATGTTCACATGGTGTGTACAGAGAATGTTCACCAAATAAATTGTTTACTGACTAATGCAAAAACTCAGTTTAAAAATAAAGTCGATACAATTTTTTATGGAGTGTGCCATTTCTGGAAACTCAAATAAAAAGGATAAATATTCTTTCACTTCTCATTTAAAAACATAACATTTTTGTTAGTATTTTACTTAAAATTTCTTGGCCCAGAAAATAAAAATTTATGGTGTAAGATTAACTATTTTAATGATGTGACACAGAAGCAGCAAAACATTCTTTTCCACCTGTGGTGTCAGTGCGATTGCTTCTTCAGGATGGAAAAGAACAACACAATAAATTTTTGTATTGTAAGTCTGTTCCCACCTCTTCTCTTTAGTTTAAATCTCAAAGGTAATACATATTTAGTGAGAAGACTGGTGCCATAAAAGTATGTCTGGAATGAGGTAATCATTTATAACATTTGCATGCATTTGATGACTTATTATTACAGAAAAAATGATTTACATTTCATACACTAAGAAAATGTTCTTGGTGTCTACTTTCACAATATTCTTAAAATGACATATGAAAATAATCAGTCTCTAAACACTTGCTATTAATTGTTTCAGGTCTGCTTTTCATAAATATAACCCAATCACAGTAAATTAAAGGCAAGTTACTTGACTGTCCTGTTACATTAGCTGGATGAAATTAGTGGCTGACAATGCTTGGCAGAAAGTGACAGGGCTTTCTCAATACTTCCTGGGGAAAGTAAAAATCACATCTTTATCAAAATATCTAAAATTTTCTTTCTATGATAAGGTCCCTCAATCTCACTGAGAGTTCAATGTTCTACTTCTACAATAGAAATAAGTAGCCACTGGAACTCTTTTTTTAAGATATTACTTGTATTTTTTTTCAGAATTTATTTGTTTTTAGAGAGAAGGGAAGGGAAGGAACAAGAGAGGGAGAGAAACATTGATTGGTCCTCTCTTGGACACAGCCTGACTGTGATCAAACAAGTAACCCAGGCATGTGCCCTGACCGGGAATTGAACTGGTGACCTTTCACTTTGTGGGACAATGCTCAACCAACTGAGCTACACTGGTCAGGATGCTACTGTAATTCTTCAGCCTATAAAATTATTGGTTGGGAGGGAAGAAATGTTATTTGTTTTGAAATTTTCCTGGAGGTCTGGGGGAAACCTAGAATGGTGACATTATCTATGTGAATGGCCTAGAGGTAGGATGCAGATCTGGGGCTGTCTGACTGTATGGTCAATGTCCTTTCTTTTCCATCATACCGCCTCCTTTACATATAAAGACTCCTTTGTACAAAAAACTAAACAAGTCTTTCTGCCTTCCAACACTTTCCCCTGCCCCCTGTCATTGCCAACACACAACTATATTTTCTCTATATCAGGAGTGGCAGGTTTTATGGATTGATTTGTGTCCCCTCCCCCCTCAATGTATATGTTGAAGTCCTAATTTCCCAGTATACCTGGGAATGTAACCCTGCCTGTTCAATTCCAGGTCAGGACACATGCCTGGGTTGTGGGCCGGGTCCCCAGTTGAGGGCATGTGAAAGGCAACCAATTGATGTTTCTCTCCCTTTTTTGCTCCCTCCCCTCCCCTCTCTCTAAAAATAAATAAATAAAATCTTAAAAACCAACAGATACAATAGAGAGAAACCAAGGAGAAAGGCTTGGAACAAATCCTTCCCTCATAGTCCTCAGAATGAACCAAAATTGATCATACCTTGATCTTGAACTGCAAATCTCCAGAACTGTGAGACAAAATTTCTGTTTTTTCAGCCACCCAATCTGTGGTACTTTGTAATGGCAGTCCTAGTAAACTAATATAGTAGATTTTGGACACAAAAAGCTAAAGTGTGTGGACATTCAGTGAAGAAATAGTATGAATCAAGGCAGGATTAAGTTTGCATTTGGGAGGGACAAGGGAGACCATGGCAGAAAATCAGGAAGGAAACATTAAATGGGAATCACAGTATGAGGACCTGTGTCACCCTACTCTATGCCTCCCTTCCCATAATCTGTATCCTCATATCCCCCATATTCAATCTGTGGTGTACTATTTTAGTCTTATTCAAGGAGGCTCAAACAATTACTATAAGCTAGAAACAACTTCAGAGATTATTGCTTTCAATTATATAATGCTGTATGGGTTTTCAAAAGTCTTTATCTAAATCCTACATTATATGTTCCCTTACCTAGTTGTCATTTGACAGCTAAGGAAAAGGACTATAATTGTCTCCCAATTACTATAATTCCAAAAGTCATTTCCCAATATCAGACAGTAAGTTTTCTACCAGCTGGGACTACTTTTTCTGTTCTTTCCTTTGTACAGTTTTGGCTATCAATTGTTGAGTACCTACTACGTGAAAGTTTCTAGAGATGCAAAGAGTGATTTGTGATGTATAAATAAGGCACAGTGAAAACACAATAGAGAAAAAGTACTGGATGCCTACTGTATAAAAGGGAAGTCCTGAGGGTTTCTTTTCCATATTACCTAATTTTATCTTTTTAACAACTTTCTCCTCCTGTCGACTGCTAGAGATATTTTACTGATGAGAAACTGAGGCTGAAAAAAGTAACTCATCCAGAGTAACAGAGAAAGTAGGTCACTAAGCCAGGATTTGAACTCACAAATGCCTGTCTCCCAAACTATGCCTGGCTATAGGACCATACTTCCTCTCCAGGTCCCTGTGGTTTAGAATATTTGTTAACAATTGATGTTATCAAAGGCAGCACTTTTATATTAGAACAGGAGGACTTGTACGAATAAATGTAAATGAAGATCCCCAATACCTGACACCCATAGTATTTATGAAGGTTGTTATCACATGTTTATTTGTTAAAGTAGATGCTTCCCATACTTTAAGCTCCTTGAGCGTCAAGAGGAGCCTGTTTTTGGTCACCACTGCAACTTAGCCACTGCTATATACTGTACTCAATTAATATTTATTGAATCTAGTTTAAATTTTAATTAGGCTGGTATTATGAGCTTAATTGTTTCCCCACAAAAATTCCTATGTTGAGGAACTAATCCCCAGTACACAAGAAGGTGACCTTATTTAGAGGAAGGATCTTTTTTTTTTAGTGAAATTAATGGGGTGGCACTAGTTAATAAAACCATACAGGTTTCAAGTGTACAATGCTATAACACATTATCTGCGTACCGCATTGTGCGGTCACTACCCAAAGTCAAGTCTCTTTCCACCACCAACTATCCCTCTTTACCATCCTCTACTTCCCTCTACCTCCTTTCCCTCTGGCAATCACCATACTGTTGTCTGTGTCCTGTCCTTATTTCCCTAGGTTTTATTCTTTCAGTTTAGAGTCACTTTGTCAAGTAACACTCCCACCTTTCACTAGGATTTTGTTGTAATGGCATTGTCATTTTCATTTTACAAATACTGTACATGGGTAAAACAATTTTGTACCCTAAAAAAGAATTTAAAAAAAATGAGATGATAAGAAAAAGTTAGATGAAAATTCATGAGTAAGATAGTGTTTTGGAATAAGGGAGGATATCTAACACCTCAAGATTTCTTAGACAACAGGTAGAAAAACTTCTAGAAAAAGGAGAAATTGCTATTTATGACAGGAATCTAAAGTGTAGAGAACTGATAAAAGTGTAAGAACAAGAAAGGCATTTATGAACACATAATATAGTATTTAGTTTGAATTTGAAAGGCTTCCGTAAGAAGTGATTCAGGGCCTTTGCAATACATTGAGATGAAGATACCCAGAACATTTAGAACACTAGAAATGGTCTATTAGGTAGATTCTGTATCAAGGGGAAGGTGTTTCATAAATTCTGAAATTGCAGATCTACAAAGGGTCATGGTACATTTTGAAAATGTGATGAAGGCTATCACCACCATCTTTAAAGAACATGAACATCTGCTGTACAAACACACTTTTCTGCTTATACTCTGAAAGGATTCAACGTCTTTAGGTTAAGAATACCTGCATGTATAAAGGAAACAAGATAAAAGAACCATCTGATAAAGAAACATGGTCAGAATGATTGTGAATAGCTTACTGAACAAGTGGTTAGAAGTTATGCCTTTAACTGAGGTGGGGGGCAATGTGGCAGATAGGAAGACTTGCTGGAATGCTGTTTGACATCTGCCTCTATTAACAACTGCACTGAAATTGTTGACACTAAGGTACCAGTGGCACTGTTGTTAGTGAAATGATATACCTTACTTGATTTCTTATGTTACCGCTTGTCTATACATTTGAGACTGTTAATGCCTTGACACTACAACTCAGTTTTCTCCCAACTCTAAGGGTGGTTCCTTTTCAGTGTGGAGGGATCTTACTATTATTGTTATCATTGATTTCTTTTGATTGATTATGCTATTACAGTTGTCCCAATTTTTCCCCATTTGCCCCACTCCACTCAAACATCCCCCAGTCCCTCTGGTGATCCCGCTTCCTTTGTTTATGTCCATGGGTCCACATACATTCTTCAGCAATTCCCTTTCCTATTCTTGCTCTTATATCCCCCTGCCTATTGTGTACCTGTCAATCTGTACTTGTTAATCCCTTCACCTTTTCCCCCACTCCCCCAGACCTCTCCCCTACTGGTCCCCATCCCAGTGATCTTCGTATCTATAGTTGTTTCTGTTCTGCTTGTTGCTTAGTTTTTAAAAAACATTTAATTATTGATAGTTATATATTTATTGCCATTTTAATGTTTATAGTTTTGATCTTCTTCTTTTTCTTAAGTAAGTCCCTTTAGCATTTCATATAATAAGGACATGGTAATGATGAACTTTTTTAGCTTTACCTTGTCTGGGAAGAACTTTATCTGCCCTTCCATTCTAAGTGATAGCTTTGCTAGATAGAGTAATCTTGGTTGCAGGTCCCTGCTTTTCATCATTTTGAATACTTCTTGCCAATTCCTTCTGGCCTGCAAAGTTTCTTTTGAGAAATCAGCTGACTGTCTTATAGAAACTCCTGTGTAGGTAATTTTCTGCTTTTCTCTTCCTGCTTTTAAGATACTCTCTTTTTAACCTTTGGCATTTTAATTATGTGTCTTGGTATGGTTCTCTTTAGGTCCAAGTTGTATGTGACTCTGTGTTTCCTGGACTTGTATGTCTATTTTCTTCACCAAATTAGGGAAGTTTTCTTTCATTATTCTTTTCAAATAGGTTTTCAACTTCTTGCTCTTTCTCTTCTACTTTTGGCACCCCTATGATGCAAATGTTGGAATGTTTGAAGTTGTCGCAGACACTCCTTTCACTAGCCTTGATTTTTTGGATTCTTTTTTCTTCTTGCTCTATTGATTGGATGTCCTTTTCTTCCTTATGTTCCAAATCATTGATTCTTAGCTTCATCTACTCCACTGCTGATTTTTGTAAATTGTTCTTTATTTCAATTAGTATATCCTTCATTTCTGACTTCATCTTTTTTTATGCTGTTGATGTACCCACTGAGTTCCTTGAGCATTCTTATGACCAATGTTTTGAACTCTGCATCTGGTAGATAGCTTATCTTTATTTTGTTTAGTTCTTCTTCTGTTTTTTTTTTCTCTGTTCTTTCATTTGGGCCATATTCCTCTGTCTCCACATTTTGGCAGCCTCCCTGCATGTTTCTATGTGTTACGTAGGGCTACTTTGACTCTGGGTCTTGCTAGTGTGGCCTAATGTAGTAGGTGTCCTATAGGGTTCAGTGGCACAGCCGGCCCTATCTCCCAAGCTGTATACTGGAGGTGCGCCCTTTGTGTGGGGGAGGTGGTTGGACTGGCTGCGACCCCTAGCCAGCAACTACCTCCCACTGTGGCTTGCGGGTGGTGCTCCGATGTGGTCTGTAACTGTCCACTAGGTGCATAGGCTCTGGGGTTTCCTGGGTGGTGCAGGCAAGGTCAGCCTGCACCTGTGTTCTGTCTAGGGCCTCTTGGCTGTAAGCTATAAAGTGATGTGTAGATGGCTGCTGCTAGTGCTGGGCCTGGGGCCACTCAGCACGAGGTAAGGGGGCTGGGCTCAGCTGTTGCTTGTGAGAAGATTTAGGAAGGCCTGAAGCTTGCAGCTAACCCAGCTATTTATTGAAAAAGCCAGTTACCAGCTTGGGTGGGCCCATAAATTGGATGGGGCAGACCCTTAGGTAATCCCCAGGGTGGGGCTTACCATGTAAGCCAGGGTGATGCAGATTCAGATGTGGTGCTGGCCAATGTGGCTCTATGTGGGGGAGGGCTCAGAAGAGGTACAAAAGGTCACTGTTTGCAGTTCTGTCTGGGAATAAGCTGTCCTCCAGCTCTTGCCCTGATGCCAGAAACTTCAGTTCTTCCCCATATGCCTCTGGTGCCCTTCAAGGTGCTGCCCTGGTGCTGGAGCCCAGCAGGAGTAAGTCTGAGTAAGTCTGTATGCGGTGCAAGGCCCTTTAAAAGGAGAGGCCTGAGAATCCTGTAGTTTGTTCCCCCAACCCAAACCCCACTGGTTTTTACAGCCAGAAGTTATGGGGACTTACCCTCCTGGCACTGGAACCCTGTGCTGGGTGGGCTGGTGTGGGGCTCGGGTCCTTTAGTCCTGAAATATCCCTTCATTTTATAACCACCACACAAGTGCTTGGGACCAGCCAGTTCCGCATTTCTGCATCTCTGCCCCTACATCTCTCCTACTTCTCTGGATAAATGTGGTTTCTTTAATTCCTTAGTTATTGGATTTCTATACAGCTCAATTTTCTGACAGTTCTGAGTGATATATGTTCTGCAGTTTAGCTGTAATTTTGCTGTGGTTGTGTGAAGAGGCAAGCCGCATTCACCTATGCTGGCATCTTGACCAGAAGTATGGGATCTTATTCTTAGGGTTTCTACCCATCAATCTTAAATCTCTGAAGAGTCTGAAATGTTTAAAATACCAAGGTTCCCCCAAGGTCTGGCATTTCTCTTTCATAGTCAGGTCGAGTACCAGTGATGGAAAATCTCATTTTACATTATGTGAAGGCTGATTAGGACACATAAACAGTGCCCACCTAAGCAGAGGTGCAGCAGGTATGTGAACGGTACCGCTGTGCAGGTGCGTAGGGCAGACCCTGGGTGTGGCTTCCTGAGACTGAGAGGCATTACCATTTCTCCCAATCTTCAGGGGCTATGGAATGCAAGGAGCAGCCTGGCTCTGAGCCCTCCTCAAAGCCCAGTCCCAGTCATTCATCCTGGCAATAAGCACTATGGCACCCTCTACAGGAACATCTCCCTTCCAAGGCTTTCCAGAAAGGTTGGCTAGCAATAGAAGGAATGGGTTTGGTGCTGTGTGACTTTTAGTGGGATAATCCAAAAGTAAGGGATTAGTCACCTATTAACTCTCAGGCCAAGCAACTGAAGCTCAGTTCCATTTTCACTAACCTATGTGTATCACCGGTGCTCTATCTTCAGACACTGAGAACAAGAAAAAAGTATACACTGAAAGAAATAAGAAGAAACCAAAAAAAAGGCATTAATAAAAATAAAATCTAAGTTAATTAAGGACATAAAAACAGTAGTAAATAGAATAAAAATCAAAAATCTTGTTCTTTGACAACACCGAGAAATGACTTCTTTGCAAGACTGATTAGGGAAGAAAAGTAGTGAAAGAAAAACGTTGGCAAGTTTACTAAGCAAAAAGAACACACAATCTCAGATATAATACATAGTGATAGATTATAAAACAATAAATATCACATGCAGGTATATGGCACCAGATGTGAAAACACAGAGGGATGAATGGTATTTGTTTAGTATATGATGACCAAAACTGACCAACATGGGAAGCAGAAACCTGGAAAAAACTGATTTCACAGAAGAGATTGGAAAAGCAACTTAAGATGTACCATCATAAAAACCACTGGGCAATGTTGGATCAACAATCACAAATATACTCTGAAAAGCCTATGGGCTCAAGAGAAAGTAATGGAAATTCCCAGGGAATAAACCAGAAGGAGCTGAAAAGCAGAGAAGTAAGCTGGAGCAGAGCCACTGCTGTTCAGTTTGCCAATCGCAGTAACAAAGGATCTGCAATACAATGGCTGTGGCAGGACAGGAGATAAACCTGATGGACTATGTAAGGTGGAGAGTTGAACTGAGACCCTCACTTAACGCTGGGGCAGTCTACGTGAAAAGGTGAATTAGAAAACCCCCCACAACTTTCAAGAAGGGGAGGACAAGAAATCATGTTCTGGGTAGGCTCTAGGTGCTCCTATTCCATCCTCAAATCTCCCCCTGAAGGTAACTAAGATCCTGGACTTTGTGTTTGGGTTTATATGAAGTTCTGCTTGTTTTTGATAAAAATGTTTTATTTTATAGGAAGCCTTCCATGATTTGAGTTTTTCACTCAATATCATGTTTCTAAAAATTAAACCCTGGGTTTATTAATAACCACAAGGAATAAGAAACAGTTAACTTTTTAATTGTTCAACTACAGTTGTCTCAACTTCTCTCCGTTGTTGCTATCCCCTGCCTCAACTGCCCCCGACTCCCACAGTCAACCCCCACCCCACTGTCCTTGTCCATGAGTCTTTTATATGTGTTCCTTGACTTGCCCCTTCCCCTTCTTTCCCCCATTACCACCCTTCCCTCCTCCCCTGTGGTCCCTGTCAGTTTGTTCTTTATTTCCATGTCTCTGGTTCTATTTTGCTGTTTTTTATTTTTAAAGTAAAAATTTATTACAATTATAAAACCAACATGGCCAAATTCCATAGAAGCTAAAAAACAGAAAAAGAAAACAGAACTATTTCTCAAATTTGCGACATCATCTTTGTGCAGTCCTCTAGAAAGTGACACGTTTGCTCCATTTGGGATGTCACCACTTCCTGCAGCGGCAATGTCGTGTTTTAGCTTTCACCAAGAACTGTAGGGATCTATTAACTTCCAAATCATGGGCCCCTCAAAATCACCCATGTTTTTTCTTTATGAAATAGGATTTTTTTAAATTAATAAAACAAGAAATGAAATATCCAAAACCACCTATGTATTGTACTTTAAAACCAATGTTAGGTAAAAACAAAAGGAAAAACACAAGCAGCAATAAACTTCAACTTCCTAAGTTTTCTTCAATTACCCTCATCTCATCTGCTACACGTGTATTCTTAACTTCTTTAGACAGTGAATGGAGACCTTAAACCTAAAGGCTGATGTGAACCCCAGAGATCAGTTTCCCCAGCTTAGCTCTCCCAGAGGGGCAGGCCCCTGAGTTGGAAAGCCTCGGGAGAACCTCAGTGGTATCTAGGGCAGAGACAGGGGTTCCTCCCTCAGGAAAGGGGATGAGGAATGCAAGGTTATAAAGTAAGGTTCCCTCTAGTTGGGGGGTGCTGGAAGGAAGCCCCGATGCTAGGGGAAGGCACAATGATCCCCCTGGGAAAGGAAGCCTGGCACCCCACCTGCTGTGGTGGGGAGAAATCATTAGTTGGCAGACTTCCCATCTTGCTTTGGTTATGAAACAAAACTTGGACCAAGTTCTTGGGTAGCCAGAGCTGTCTAGCAATGCAACTGATTTGCTGGGGTGTGAGCTTGGGCCACAGCAGGAATAGTTTCTATAGGTTGTTTCCAAGGTGCCTTTCTCCCTGGTTGCTTGTCTCCACTGTCAGGCCTGCTGCAGGATCATGTCCATTCTGCATAAGCCCAAAAGGCTCATGGTGTCCAGTTGCTCCAGTCACATTTTCAGCATTGGCTGCAGCTTCCACATGTTGGCAAGGCTGAACTGCTGGGCCTTGAAGAGGGAGATGGTCTTCTGGCTAAGCACCTTTCCAAAAAGAGCGTCCAGAGCAAACCCCACTTTCACCTGCAAGTACCCAAGGGTCATCCTCCTCTGGCTCAGCTCCTTGGCCAGCTGCTCCATCTCTTTCTCTATGGCCGAGATCCTCGGGCAGCTCCAACCTCGGGAAGCACCGCAGGATGATGTGGGGTCCATGGAAGGTGCCTTCTGAGGGGCTCTGGAACCAGGCCCCCATCTCGCCAACTCTGGCCAGGGACTTGCAAGGCACCATCCCATCTATATCCTTGGCCAGACCATCAGGCTGCCAGGGGCCGCATGGGCGCTCAACCAAATTGGAGCATCAAATGCACATTGGCATTGGCCTTCTGGGCCCACACTCACCACTTATTGGCTGAGGGGACTAGTTTGGGGCATTGTGTCCCATCATGGTGTAAAACTGTGGCCCCAGCAGAAGTCCAGTAGGAACTGATGGCTTGAGCACAGGGCTACAAAACAGCACCTGCCTTGCCCTGGAGCCTCACCCCCAGAGGGCAGAGATGGTGGGCAGACAAGAGAAACAGGCAAAGGGTATATGTGGTGGTGGGTAAATCTGGTAGACTCACTGGTTAATTCCTTGGGTCTTCAGGGTTAAGGGGTGTGTCCTCTACCCTGATCTTTGTTTCCAACTCCCTCCAAGGAGCAAGTCTCCATCTTGGGCTTTGCACTTCCAAGCTGTGTGGGATCCCTTAGTCACTGCCTCCATCCTATCCCTGAAGGGAACCTAGCTATTTACTTACAGCTTTCCAGAACACCTACAACTAATTCCTTTCCTCCACAAAATTTGAACAACCCCTTTGGCTTCAAAAATGTGTGCTACATGTTTATACCCCAGGTATTTCTGGGGTTATCACACAATTTATTAACTGTCTGCTCACTGTTATCTTTATGGTCACAAGTACTGCCAATGGTCTCTCCTTTAAACATCTGAACTCCCTGGACCCTAAAAAACCTAAACATCCCTGCCTGAATTTCTAGTTAACATCAATTTGCTGTCAGATTCTACCCTTCACCCCTACCCATTGCTAGATTCCATTCTCTAAATGGGGCCAAGTTTCTTGACTAATTCCACGTTTTCCCCACCAGTCCTTCAAGTCCTTTGCTCCTTATCCTCCTCCAGCTTCCAGGTCCAGAATTTCAGCCCATGTGACTTATGGGCTGAGACTTATGTGTTTCATCTTTCTTCCCCTCTGGAGACAGGTCTCTGGACTGGCCTGACCTGCTGGTCCCTACTGAGGATGCTCCCTGCAATCCCTGCCTCACCAACAGCAGGCTCCCTAATCCTGGCCCCTCTCACAGCAGTGACCCAAGGATCTTAGGATATTTTTCCCCACTTCAGGCATCAAGTCCTAGGCCATGGATGGAGAAAGCTAAGGAGGTAGGGAGAAGAGAAGATCTGACATCAGGTTCAAAGTTTCCAAGGAGGAGCTTTGGAAAAGGGGAGAAGGAGCTGGACAATCACAGCCTCTCAGATCTTCACTCTCCAATTGAAGATCTTGGCTGGACAATCACAGCCTCTCAGATCTTCACTCTCCAATTCAATAATGACGTGGCTCTGCCTCGCCCACATCTACTGAAATGGTCTTCTTGCAGTCATTGGTGACCTTCCAATTGTCAAATTTGATAACTTTTAAAAAATCTTCATGCTATTAAGCTTCTGGCAATCTTCTTGCTGCCTCTTCCTTTTAAAATTTCCATTAAATGCTGGTAGCATTTAATGTACCTGACAATCTTCTTGCTCCTCCTCCTTTTAAAATTTCCATTAAATGCTGGTAGCAGCCAAATCTGTATTTCAGCCATGACTTTTAACTTACAGTTCTGTATTTCCCACTGTCCCAAATAAAATTCATCATCTGCATTAGACACCTGCCTCTCCTCCAGGGCTTCCTGACCTGGTTAATGGCGTTATCACCCACTCAGTTACCCAAGCTTAAACCCAGGAACTGATTTTGACCTTTCCCATGCTTCATAGGGCATCAGATCTTACACAACGGGTCTCCCAAAACATCTGAACTTGACTATCTCCTCTCTAGCCTCATCTTACTGTATTAATTTAGGCCATGTTATTTTTTACCTGTGCTGTCATAATAACCTCATAATTGGCTTCATCTGCATCTCTTTTCAAGTTTATCATGCATACTGCTGTTAGAGTAATTTGTCAAAATTACAGATCAAACCTGAACAACCAAAATTGTAGCCACGTCACTTTCCTCTTACATTGTTTTTCAACATCTACCCTTCTTTCCCCAATCAACAACGTGAACACGGAAACCTCTGAGTATGGAAACACATGGCTTTGCACCATTTGGCCCCTCCTCCTCTCCAATCTTTCCCAGCCTCATCTACCACACTCCCCCAACTCCCTGCATCCCTCCTTATCGCATGCTTAGTGAGAATATCTCACTTTGTACTAAAGATACCATGCTTTTTATGATTACTCTGCCTTTATTCATGCTGTCCCTTCTGTCAGAAATGCCTTCCCCCAGCTTCTTGGTCTCATTCTCTCATGTCGTTCAGGCTTCTGATCAAATGTCATCACATTAGACACACTATCTAAAACAGCACCCCTTATCACCCTCTGTCCCCTTTATTAAACTTTATTTTTTGGCATTTTCATTATATATATGTATTCTTACATATACAATGAAACTTCCTACTATATAATTATTTGCCTATATATTTATTGCCTATTTCTCTGCTGCCAAGAGAGCAGGGACTTTGCTGAGTTCAATCCTGTGTCTACAGTGCCTACAAATGTGCTTCGCTCACAGGAGATGCTCAGTAAACATTTCATGACTAAATGAAGCATGATGTATTTCCAGTCACCTTTAAGTCGCAGTTTAGAGGTCACTTTATGGTAAAGCTTTCCCCCAGGCAGAGTTAGTTACTGCTTTTGTGGTACTCCCTTTGTACCTGATATATGTTTTCATTATAACATTTGTCTGTAATTACTTAGTTTATGTCTTTATCTTTCCAACTAGAGTGTAAGACATTTAAGGGCATGCAGGTGGGTGTTATAAAGCCTGGAACATAAGAGAACCCTGACTGATACACTGTTGAGTAAATGTCTGATGGATGAGTAATGAGTTCCCATCTCTACAATTCTGAGAGTAAAATGTATTTAGTTCCAGTTTAACCATGAAAACTTGATCCTCCCAACCTTTCTCTCCAAACTTTCTATTCTGTACTAGAATAAGGCCCTTAAACACCTCTTACTAGATGGGGAGGTGTAGCACCCTGAGACCAAATTCAACTTAATATTCCAGGTACCGTGATTGCAGACATGGCTTTGAAGCAATGGTAGCAGGAAAAAGAATTGGGAAATCAACTGCTATGTCTACAGGTGGTGTATCTGATAATTCGTTTTCTGTCTGCACCTCCACTGCAACCACAGCCAGAGTGTGCACTGGTGCAAAGCAGATCCTGGGCACCTGAAACTAGGCCTGGCATAAGGTGGGAAGCCAATAAATATTTATTTAATGTTAAATAAGTGGACCTCTGTAGCATTAATAGTGAAAAGACTTCCATCTTGCTTTGAGATAAGTTTCAATATACAAAATTTTGCTTAAGAATAATTTTGCTGATGTCTATTCTTTCCAGATCTACCTACATGCTATTTTTTTCAAACTTACAAAGCAACCAGAATAAACAAAATAAAACATGGCTCACAAAGAGAAATATGAGAGCAATTATATAAATTAAGGCCCACATACTGAAATCAGCCCATTTGCAAAAAAGAACCACAGAGAAAGGATTCATTAGGTGACTAAAAATCTTAGTAAATTGAAGAAAATTTCAACTGAATTTGAGGAAAGCTTATTATATTAACTGAGTTGAAACACAGTAGCTAAAACACTTACTAATTAAAATAGTAAGATTATATCAGCTTGAAGTGTTTTACAGCTGACTTGGGTGCTCTCTATGCAGGTTTTCTCTGTACTCAGTCAGACCTCATCTGCCGAGGGGCTGATCTCCTGGCTCTCGCATATGTGCTGTCACCAACAAAAGCCCATATTCTTAAGGGAAGTCTTGACATCTCCTTAAAAGTATATTTAATGGGCTGTGGGAGTGGGGTGATCTGAGAAAAAAAGCAGGAGCACATTTGGTTGGAACAGAAATAGAGTTCAGAGGAAAGCAGGTGATGGGGATGCGCAAGACAACCGGCATGTATGGGCTGGGGCGCTTGAAAGGCCAATCCATCACCTTCGACAATACAGAGGCCTCTAAGTAAGTGATTAGATTACAATGTAAGAAGCCAGCCTGTCTTATCCATAGGGAATTATGAAGTAAGGATAAGACACACATGGTCCTAGGCCCTGTGTATTTGTAATCTAAATGGGGAGTAAAGAAACTGTCAGGAGAGTAGGATGACTACACTTGCACATAGAGAAGTTAACAGTTTTCTATTATTAGGATCCTGGAATTAAGAGAAGCTGTAAGCAGAATTACACAGAGTATCAGGATATGTATTATTAGGCTCTCCCTAAGTATTCTTTATTCTGAGATGGCAAGACCAACTGCCAAGGTCCACTAATGGTTAAGAAGCAGGAAATAGTGGAGGCCAAATATTCCAGGTTGACAATAAATGTTACTGTCCTCTCTAACTAGGAGATATGGAACTTCCCAAATGCACAGTAAATATATAATTTATTTTGTACTTATGTGCCCAAAACTGTGCTAATGCACAGTCTATCCTCCATGC
This sequence comes from Phyllostomus discolor, assembly GCF_004126475.2. NCBI lineage: Eukaryota > Metazoa > Chordata > Mammalia > Chiroptera > Phyllostomidae > Phyllostomus > Phyllostomus discolor. Next base: position 60,539,302 of record NC_040905.2, read on the forward strand.
TCTTAGCACAGTAAGTGCATAAAACACCTGGATGTGAGGGAGATCTGGCTTTGACTTACTCCATCATGCTGATCAATTATCTCGTTGGCTTAGAAGGTAACACTTGCTTCCTCATTTTCCCAAATCCATCTCTCCCAGAGCTGCTCACACTCCAGACAGAGAACTGGGCTTTGTGTAAGAATATATGAGAAGTTTCATTTCCCTAGTAGTCTCCAAACACAACAAAACAAAATACACATACAACAGCAACAATAAAAGAGCCTAACTTTTTAAATGTGATTAACTCAATGGAGCAGACCAGATCTAAGAATGGCGTAAAAGACAGAGAGGGCAAGGCAGAGTAGAGGATGCTAATATGACAGTTTTCCCCACACTGCAGAGGTCCTAGTATCTCAGTACTGACCAGGCATCAGGGCATAGAGGCACTGTCACTCAAAAGGCAGGTGTGTATCTTAACAAAAGGCAAAGGCAGGAGACCAGACCCAGAGACCAGGCACTTGGGAGTCCCTCTCTAAGTCTAAGAAGCCAAGTCAGCAATTCCGTAAAACTGTGGCAGCTGAGTATAAAGTAAGAAAAGGCACTTACTACCTCTCAGTGAGAGCATAAACACCACATATTACAACAATTTAGTTTACTGAAACTACCTCAAAACACAGTGACATAATTAGACTATCAATCATTTGTATGTATTTTTAAGTAGAAAACTGTGTAAGACAAAGTGAGACATCGAAGATGTTATGCAGCTAAGAAAAACTGATACCTGATGGTAACGTACATACAATAAGAATATTAAAGTTGTAATACCATAGAAAAAGAGTTAATCAAATCAGTTTAGTCACTAAATAGAATCATTTCATACTCTATGGGATAAATCACAAGATAAATAATGACAGCACTGTTCTGCACAGGTGATCACCGAGGACAAGAACAAGGACGAAATGACGGTAATATGAGATGCTTTTCCTCTTAAAAAATATAGAGAAAAACTAGAATGTAGTCATGTCTGCCCATGGAGAATTTCCTTCATTGTCTTAATTTCAGATTAAGACCACAAAGGACTTTTCAAAATACTTTTTGTTGTTATTCTTTTTGTCATTTTATAAAATTACTCTGCTGTGATATGATTGCTGCTTTAAAATAAAAGCTCACCACCCAAATATGACATAACTACACTGTCAGACTACAAAGAGATATAGAGTATATAAAGGAAAATCCTTCCATTTTATTTTGTAGGTCTGTGATATTCATGAACTATGAACTTCTGGTGCTATGAAATAATGTTAAGTATAAAACCCCTACAGTCTTCACCAGAAGCCTTAAAGAATTTTAACCATCTGTATAAGGCAGGAAGAGCAGTTGAGCTGAGTGGGGTTGAGTTGAAGTCAGGTGATAAGTCAGGTATAGTCATAGTCACAGATGAATAGAGTTTAAAGGTTCTTGTTATTCCAAACAGGACTTAAACAAACTCTTAAGCTAAGTTTGCACTTGTTACAGAAGAAAAGCTTTAAGGATGTTTTTGGCACTGATTAGTCAGTGTGCATTCACCTCTTCTACATTCAAATTTGTACTCTGCTTACACCATAGGGCAGGAGATATACAACCTGTTTAACATGAAAAAGTTTCCATTATACCACACAGTAAAATACACTTAACAGAAGTGAAAGCTTATGCCCAATGAAAGCAGTAATTAAGGACACAGTGTGGATTCAGAGGTAAATGAGAAGTACACTAGAATGTCTGTTTACAGGAGATAACTCAGTGCTATAAGAATTAATTTTTGTTAACTAGATTCCAATTAATTGATTTTGGGCCTCTGTAGATTTCCCAGGAATCTCTTTAAGAAACCATGAACTGAAGCAAGCAAAACAGACACTAATATCTTTTTTGTTAAAAATGAACACATATTCAGTAACATGAAAAGCAGTAATGATCATGGAAAATTCAAAAGGCAGTATCAGACTTAAAATTACAAGTTCCAGTACAGTAACTTTATCTAAATATGTAGATTTAAAAAAACTCCTTTTAGCATTTTAAGCCTGTCAAAGCGCATAGCTTTAGAAAATGAGGAAACAAGTCAGCTTATAAAACTGACTTCTCTTTCAAAGTCACATCACAATGATTCCTAGGTCTTAAAGACACCCAAGTAGGTGATCAGCCACTCTTGAGCAACACTTGTGCCTAAGTCTACACTGACTTGTCTAGAATCCACGGCGGCTCCAGTAACATGCTCTTTATCAGGCCAATGAAGTTTTCATCTTCTGAAAACCCCAGAACTGTAGGAAGCCATTATATCAAACCAGTTGTGAATGGAAAACTGAAAGCAAGATTTGAGTTATTATTTATTTAATATAAATTTTACTCACTGTTTCTGGATATTTGACTATAAATTCACATGGTTCAAGAAATACAAAAAGGCATATAGTGAAAATGTATAGTATTAATTTTTAATTTTTATTTTGTTGCCTATTGTGGTATCACTGGAGAGTGTTAACTTGGTCAACTTCCAGCTAGAATTTGACATTACGCTTACATAGAATTTCTTGTAATAATTTAAATTCAAGAAGGACATGTGTCTTTTAAAGTGACAGAAATGGGAATAAGGAAGAAGCCAATACCTTCAAAGAAATTTCTCACAAGGATACATTCTAGGGCAGGCATCATTGAAAGGAAGGCATGTTAAAGGACTGACAGGCATCCAAGGAGAGTAGGGAAGAACAGGACAACAGCAGGGAGAAGA